>NW_028318039.1:15853333-16013055 GCF_062004578.1 Staurois parvus | reverse complement strand
TTTATGTAGTGGCTGGAAGAAAGATGTAACGTTTATCACTGTATTCCATCAGGAAATCCACATAAATAAAAGGAAGTCACAGCAGCTGATCACTTTGACTGGAAGGGGCCAGCAGGATGGACAATCAATACATGTTATGCTAACCCCTTTTGTAGTAGCAGTGGCCTTGAATATAACACAATTGGCATAGATCAGCTTTAGATAATATGAGACGATTGTTTTCCCACTTTGCTTGCTTTCAGAGTATCATCATGGGCAAGCAAAACTAGAGAGACATTCTGTATCACAACTCAAATGCATAACTACTCTTTCTGGGCTTGCGGCTTGTGGCTGCTTGACTGGCCGAGCCACCCATGAGATTACTCCCACACATACGTGTGGAAGTTTTGGCCATGGCACACAGCTTTCAAGGAATGGCACAGGTATGCCATTGCTTCAGAGCACATACGCCGGTATTGTCACCCGCTTCTGCTCCGTAGAATATCTCCTAAATGGTGAACGTTTAAGAAATATTCATTTTATCTACAGGTAAGCTTTATTCAAAGCTTACCTGTAGGTACAAATATACAAAGTGACTTTACTACCACTTTAAGGTTAAGCTTAGGTATTGGACATGTGCAGGCAAAACCCTCTGGGTTTGAAATAAGTCTGAAATCAGCTTTCAGTTTGTGATGCCAAGTTCAGCAGAATATGTATCAGTTGAATGAACAGATAGAGAGTAACTGTAACTTGCAGTTTACTAAACAAGTTCAAAGTTAGAAGAAATAATGGGAACCAGGTTTAAGATGGGAAACAGAATGCATACATTTCAGCATAATGAAAGCTGCCAAACGTGAAAGCTGCATGAACATGTACTCTTCACAACAATGGCTTTGTGGCTCAATCAAGGTAACATGTGACTGCATAGTGTGACAGGAGTCACTTTGGGTGGGGGGACCATGGAACACAGCTCACTTTGGAGAGGTGGGGAGACCCCTGTCTCAGCTTCCCATATCCCTATTATGTGTAAGGTACTCTGTGTCTGTTGTTAGGGGTACAGGGTGATCTGTCCTAATATTGGGGTGGGGGGTTGTTGATTGTTTAATGCCATGTGGTTGCATCCCATTGTTCTATTGTGTGTTTTGCTTGGGAGCAAACTATTATGAGATGTATGTGTTTGTATATTGGCTTGGCGGGGGGTGTTTTCAGCAGCCCTCCCTTCTGATGGGACTGTCTGCTGGTGTGTCTCTTGTTACTAAAGTTAGATTGCCATGCCCTGTGTCATTATGCAGGGAGGGAGGGTTGTTCCCTTGAATGTATATATCTTGTATCTGTGTTAAAATAAATTAGTAAATTTCCTGGTTTACTTGAAGACTGGTGTCGACTAGTCTTGTATGGTCTGCTGTGGTGTCTGTGGTCGGTGTTCAGACAGGGAAGCGATATTATAACAGAATTACCCAAGCACAGACTGGGTCGGTTACGTTACACATAGCATAGTCTCTAAAATACTCCATAACAGCAGAGCGTCTAGCTGAAAACCGCTAATTGAGTAAAACAGTTCAGGACACAAACAGCTACTTGTGGTTATTCTCAAACAGCATCTCTCTGAATACAGTCTTGGGTACCTATGATAACACAAGTAAAGAGCTGAAGGGATCCAAGGACCACCTAACTGGAACACACAGGTAGTGATTGGGGAGGGGCTCCCCACAGTGGCTGGGTCTTCTGGTGAAGCCATGTGCTATTAGACTTCTGCCTGACTGCTCACATGTCAATCCGGACTATGCAGGGCTGCTCACCCGGCTGCCTTATATCTCCAACCCAGAGCTTTGCATACACCCTTAATGAATGCAACAACTGTTAATTGGGCTTCTTATTTGGGAACTTAGGAAGTGCAAAGTGTCTATCACAAAGCTGTTGTCTTTTTGTTACAGATACCATGCATCTTTCGCAATGAGGGAAGCAGGCTCCTGGATCTGTTAGAAGTAGCCCCTGGGGTACACACATACTACTACTATGAACTACAGTATAAGTGATTACTTGTAACTCTGAAGCTAGCCTATAAACATTGACTTTTAGCTGGTTAATACATTATCAAAACAAATTCCTGTATGTTAGTCTGACAATACTTCATGCGCAGTGACTCAGCAAATTGAAATGAGCAGCAAGATTTTTCCCCACATTCATTTTCTAATAGAGCTTACAGAAGGATTTTTTTTC
Source organism: Staurois parvus (assembly GCF_062004578.1). Taxonomy (NCBI): domain Eukaryota; kingdom Metazoa; phylum Chordata; class Amphibia; order Anura; family Ranidae; genus Staurois; species Staurois parvus. The sequence continues at coordinate 16,010,856 of NW_028318039.1, read as the reverse complement.
ATTTAACTACTTTCTGTCCACAGAGGATTTTCAAAGTCATTTCATTTTAGGTACCTTGGTATTATTTTTTGTACTAATGTTTACATACTAATTTTATTTTTCCTATCTTTTATTTGACATTTGGATTTTATTTAGTAATTTGCCTAATGTTTTAATGTATTGTATAGCTAATATGTTCTTCTGTTTATCCTGTTTGTAGGCCATAACTATGTTTAGCATTAAAGTAGATCTCCAACAAAAAATGCAGTTTTTACTTCAGAGTGTGGAAGGGTTAAAACTTATGTTATGTACTTTTATGTTTTTTCTGTCTTGATGCCTGATGCCACCAAGAATTCAGGGAAAATATTTGCAGCACAAACCTCTTCTCTGACAATATGCATTCACTTATACCTAGAACTGACAATACATATCCCCCCTGATTCTGTGTACCGGTTTTAGTAAATTTCCCCCTATAAATCATCCCATGGATATCAGTGACTAACAATGTGCATCCTACTGATGCCCAGGGCTGACAATACAAATCCAACATATACCTGAGACTGACTGCTGAAAGAAGTATTTTCAATCTCACATTCTCTGCATTACACCCTATCTCCATATTCAGATTTTTTTCCAAAAATATTAGGGGTACAGCCCTCAGGTATGGTTCGGTAGAAATTGGCACTACAGACAACAAGAGAGCTGGAATGTGAATCTCTGCCCAGGACAGTATCCAACTTGTTTCTCTTAGAACAGCTTGACCTGACTGGTTCTCCACCATGATAGGGAAACCTTTGTCTAGCTGGACAGAAGCATTGTGCAAACCAAGAGTATGTTGTGTAGAAGAGGTCTCGGGTGAAACTTGGCAAAGGAAACTGCCTCAGAGAAGGCCGCCATTGAACCCTAACCCAGAACCCTAGAAAAGGGGCAAACTGAGGGAGTCTTTGTGTGTAACTTTACAAAAGCAACTTTATCCTGAGAAAGGAAAATTCTAATCTTTGTCCAAGATTAGACCTGGATACTGTGGCAGTGTAACAATGCCAAGGTACCTAAAATGAAATGGCTTTGAAAATCCTCTGTGGACAGAAAGTAGTTAAATAAAAAAAAATCCTTCTGTAAGCTCTATTAGAAAATGAATGTGGGGGAAAATCTTGCTGCTCATTTCAATTTGCTGAGTCACTGCGCATGAAGTATTGTCAGACTAACATACAGGAATTTGTGTAAACTGGAAAGTTGATTATCCAGACAAAGGTTTGAAGCAATTGTTCTTTGGATGTTGTAAGACAAGGTTGTGACTGTGGAGTTCTTCAGTAGGAGGTTGTCCAGGTTCATAGAAGAGGCAGAAATGGGTCAAGCACTTTTGTAAAAACTGCAGAGGAGAGCCCAAATGGTAGTGCTACAAATCAGAAGTGTTGGTCTCCCACAGTAAAATGTAGAAAGCATTGATTTGAGAGGGAGATGGGGATCTGAAGATAAGCATCTTGTAGTCTACTGATGCTTGTTGATTTAATCCAGAAAATTGGTACACAAAGAAATCTGTTTAGAGTCCTTATTTGGTTTGAAACTGTGAATAGATTTCACAGCACTACTTCAGAAGCACTACTTTTGCCTGACGTTGGTGCAACATGGTCATTAAATCTGTCTTTTTTTTGGTCTGCAGTGCAGGATCTGCAAGATCAAAGATGGTTTTTTAGGAGAGCCTCCAGACATCTATCAACAAAATCCTTAAAAGAGGTAACATCGTTAGTAGGAACTGCAAGTTGTTCATTAGGAACTGAAATGGCAAGATCCATCGCCAGAACAGTCATTTTCTTTTTCAATTCCTTTTCTCTAGGATGAATTTCAGCAAAAAGCTTAGGAGGATTGGGCCTGTGCACACTCAATCTGTGCAAATATTGAAAATATATTTCTTAACTTAACTAATTAAGATCATCTGTTCATCCCCTCCTCTGTGATGAATGATACCGGAAGTGTCAAGGATTTCATTACTCCGGTTTTGGTTATTTTTTTCTTATTGTCTGTTATCCAGCTAGTGAGCTCAAAGGGCAGAGGAGGGATCAGAGAACTAAAAGACCCAGGTAAAGAGTACCTGTCACTGCTATCACAAGGAATGTCGTTCATCCCCATGATAGCTATAAGGGAACATTAAAAAAAAGAAAATTAAAGAAAGTGTGAAATAATTTAAACAAAATAAATACATAAAAAAAAATTAAATTGCTCCTATTCCCCCTTACTTATTATTATACAGTATCTATAAAGCGCCAATAGTTCGCTCAGCGCTGTACATTACAAAGGGGGACATGCTTACTTACTTGCAAATGTGCATGTAGGTTCCGCACACATAGGTAAACAGTGATTGCACCGCACATGTGAGGTATTGCTATGAACATTAGAGTGACAGCAAATGCCAGAGCTCACAGTTAACTCTAAATTGAAAACTGGAAAGGCTTTTTAAGTGTTGCCTATGGAGATTGGTACCTTAGTTTGTCGCCATTTCACAGGTCTACAAAATTTTAAATCTTGATATGTTTGGTATCTATTTACTCAACCCAACATAATCTGTTATATTTTACCAAAAATTTTAATTTGATAAATGGCTGTGCAAATATTGTGCAACATAAACAATTGCATCAGCAACCATTATATTCTCCAGGGCCTCTGCTTTCATAAAATATATAATATTTGGGTGTTCTCAGTAATTTTATAGCAAAAACCACTGATTCTTCAATATGTCAAAAATGTTTGAATTGCTCTGGGCATAAAGTGGTAGTGGACTTATCCTGTAAATGTAGTTATTAAACTGCATGTGATATATTGCTAGTAGAAAACTAGAACTTTTCCATTGTACATTACAGGAGTTCAGCTGTACACTGTAATAAAAACATAAACCTATATATATATATATATATATATATATATATATATATATATAATGTATAGAATGATTAATAATTATCTCAATGACTAAGCCTCTACTCATTCTATTTTCCCTGGAATGACTTAACTAATAAGCCATCACAAGAGTTAGGAGGAAAGGCCAGTGTAACTTTAGGTCATAGAATTATTTTTAGGAGATGCAAATATCATAAATGTCATTAAATATTTTTCTATGAACAGCTTTGTGTCTAAATTAGATATCCTAAGTAAACCTGGTATTTTTAAAAATAAATTAAATTAGAAGGTTACAAAAATTGAATTTCACTGTGATTTCACATACAGTAGGTTTGGTAGATTAATTTTACAAAATAATAATCTTAAAAAATGATCATGTATTACATGTGTTCAAAAAACTGTTAATATATACCAAGAAATATACCATTGGCTCTGAGTATTTCTTCTGCAAGAATTACTAAACAAAATTCCCCATGAATGACATAATATCATCTGTGTTATAAAGTAATAAAAAATAGGTAGAAAACTCTGATAAATTATCTTCTAAATACTTCTATACAGATCATAGAAGATCATCAAGTATAAGGCTCCATGCACACAAGCTTTTTAAGCTCCTAGAAGCTATTATCAGCATATTTTTTCTGCTCCTAGAAGCTAAATAGTGTTATCCTATGTGTCCATGCGCTTTATTTTAGGCTATTAGCATTTTTTGAGCATAGCATCTAGAAGCAAAAAAAAGTTTTTGTAGTTTTGTTGAGCGTTTTTACAGCAGAAAATAACGCTAAATGCTCCTAAACACTACTAAAATGCTCCTAATAGCTTTTGGCTAGCTTTTTTTCCCCTCTACATGCACTGTAAAAACGCTAATTACAGCTAATGCTCCTAAACTCTTCTGAATGCTCCTGAAACGCTACTAAAACGCTATTAAAAAATGCTATTACCAGCGTTCTTATGCAGCGTTTTTCCCAGCATTTTTTGAGCTTAAAAAAAAAACTGTTATTGTGCATGGAGCCTAATGGTGTGCAGCACAGAATTTTACAGAAACCATATCAACCATATAAAGTGTGTATTATTTATTTTTAATAGATGCAGGGGAAAGATTTTTCCATTTTTTATTCAAAAATGGAGTTCTGCTTTAAATGAATTGTTTAACCACTTGCCTACTGGGCACTTGTACTCCCTTCCTGCCCAGGCCAATTTTCAGCTTTCAGCGCTGTCGCACTTTGAATGACAATTGCGTGCACACTCTACCCATATGAAATTTTTATCATTTTTTTTCACACAAATAGAGCTTTCTTTTGGTGGTATTTACTGGCCACTGGGCGTTTTATTTTTTTGTGCTATAAGCAAATAAAGAGCAAAAAAAAAACTTTGTTTCTATTATAAAAGTTTGCAAACAGGTAATTTTTCTCCTTCATTGATGTGCATTGATGTGGCTGCACTGATAGGCAGCACTGATGGGCACTGATAGGCAGCACTGATGGGCACTGACAGCAGGCACTGATAGGAGACACTGATAGGCAGCATTGATAGACAGCACTGATGAGCTGGCACTGATGATGCTGCACTGATAGGCAGCACTGATGGGCGGCACTGCTGAGCACTGATGGGCGGCACTGCTGGGCAGTACTGATTGGTGGCACAGCTGGGCAGCATTGATGGGTGGCACTGCTGGGCACAGGTGGGTGGCATTGCAGGGCACAGGTGGGTGGCACTAATAGGCACAGGTGGGTGGCACTGCAGGGCACAGGTGGGTGGCACTGCAGGGCACATGTGGGTGGCACTGATGGGTACAGGTGGGCAGCACTGCTGGGCATAGGTGGATGGCACAGGTGTGCGGCACTGTTGGGCACTGATCATCAGGGCACCAATCACTTCTCTGACAATTGCCGGTTATCGGCAATACTTTCCTCACGCTGTGACAGATTGAGGAAAGTGCAGCCGATAACCAGCAACTGTATTTACCCAGTGATCTGCTGTGTCATTGAACACAGCTGATCACGTGGTAAAAGGCCACCGTGATTGTCCGTTTACCATATCCCGTGATCAGCTGTGTCCGTAGGACACAGCGATCACTGGCGGCACAGGGTGCGCGCCGCTATGGGCGTTCAGGGGGCGTGTACTGGAATGACGTCCATAGACGTCATCCCAGAACCAGACAACCACGCTGTAGCCGTCCTTCAGCTATAGCGTGGTAGGGAACTGGTTAATGATATGTCTAGAAACATATGTAGCATATGAGTGGTTAGCACTTCCGCCTGGCAGTACTAGGGTCGATGGTTCGAATCCCAACCACGGCAACAACTGCCTGGAGTTTGCATGTTCTCCCTGTGTCTGCGTGGGTTTTCTCCGGGTACTCCGGTTTCCTCCCACACTCCAAAGACATGCTGGCAGGTTAATTGGATCCTGTCTAAATTGGCCCTAGTATGTGTATGTATGAATGTAAGTTAGGGACCTAACAATTGTACAATTGTACACCCCTTGAAGGTTAGGGACTGATGTGAATGTACAATATATGTAAAGCGCTGCGTAAAGTGCGCTATATAAGTACCTGAAATAAATAAATAATAAAATAAACAATAAGTGCCAGAGTGGGATGAGAATAAAGTTAGCAATGCCTCCACCTTGAACAGTGCCTCTGTGAACTGAGGTTGTTTCCTTCCTGGGGAATTAACCAGTAATCTAATCAAAGTAATTAGGAACACAGGAACTACGGTAAACATCATACAACATTAACCATAAGTATAAAGAGGCACACCACTATGGAAATAATACAAGCTTTATATAAAAAACAGGTATTACCACCTGACGCATGAAGTCCATAAACATCAATTTGACCCCACTAATAAGTAGAGAAACAAATGAACATTCTTGCAAATTGATGAGCCTAGAAGAGTTGTGGGTGTGGTCCAGGTGCATTATTCCTTTTTTGGGCTGATTGTTTATAAACTATATATAAAGGAAAAAAATGTTTTTTACAACCTCAAAAGTTGTGCATTTTGAATGTGTATAGCAAAAACTTAATCAGAGTGCACTAATGTGCCCCACTGCACACCCCACTCCCCTCCCCACAATTGCTCTGTAAATACAAAAGCTCTTACAGATGCTGCTTTCAAACAATGGACCGTCTGACACAGTGGAGGGATGCACTCACAATCTGCTGCAGCTGTACATGGTAGCAAATCAGCTTCTATCTTCAGCTTGTCCAGTTAAGCATTGTCAATAAAACCTGGATGCTCATTGGTTTCTATGCAGAGTTGCATGAGATTTTGCACTTTTCAGTTTTAGTAAATAACCCACAGTGTTTATAAACACTGTTCAGATAGGCGATAAAGTAGTATTGTTACTTTTGTACTTGATTTTGTTAATCTGTAAATCAAAGAATGAGCTTTATCTGCATATGATGTCAGATAAAGCAACCTGACAAGTAAATAAACCTTATAGTGTAACTATGCCAAAAATAAAAAAAATGACATATAAGATACCATATGTCACTAGCATTAACACATTTTACTGAGCCCTCCTGCAAAATAATTTGCTCTTTTCCAACTCATTTTAACAGACCAAGCTGTCCAGCAACGTGGCAGTTAGAGGCTGAGACAAACCATTTAACACTGACAGGAATTCTTACAATGCTCAGCTTTTTTCATTTATGTACCTTTATTCCCCCCCTCCCCCCAAAAAAACCTGTTGCTATTACTGCTTAATAAGTGTTAGGTGACATTCAGCTTTAAATTGTTAGTCACTTAAGTAAAGTTCATCTAGATCTACTATTCCATCTAACACTACCTTCTTCACTGATTGAAAATGCTGCTGTCCAAGGGTGGCTACATTACACCTCCACAGATAAAGTGAAAGAGTGAATGTAGCCAATCTAAGGCCTCATTGAGACCATACGTGCATGAAAACTGATGCAAACTGGTGTTCAGATTACACTTGCAGAGACATCAGTTTACATCAGTTTTCATGCATGCTTCAATGAGTTTAATGTGATTCTAAAGGCTTGCATTTTTTTTAATAACAAACATGTCTATACTTACCTGCTGTGTGCAGTGGTTATTTTCAGGTCCCCTGCCAACGCTCCTGGCCCCTCCCTTCTTTCAGGTGCCCCCACAGCAAGCAGCTTGCTATGGGGGCACCCGCTGCTCCTTGTGTCCATTCACATATGGAGCCATGGCTCAGCCCCCCCTTCTCTCTTTTCATTGGCTCACTGGCTGTGATTGACAGCAGTGGCAGCCAATGGCTCTCGCTGCTGTCTCAGCTAATGTGGAGAGGGAGTCCCGGATTGCTGAGACTCCAGTGCACATCGCTGGATTGAGAGGCTTAGGTTAGTATTAGGGGGGCTGGGGGGATGCTGCACAGAGAAAGTTTTTTACCTTCATACATAGAATACATGAAGGTAAAAAACTTTGAGCCTTTACAAGCATTTTAATACACATTTCAGATTCCTGCGCAGAAAAAACTGCATGCGATACTAGTGTTATGGTGTGAACAAAGCACATAGAAAACAATTGATTTTGTTGTGCCCTTGCAGAATGTGTGCAGAAAAACTGACGCCTCTGCACACTGGTGTGAACGAGGCCTAAGACAGGAGGTGTTTTACTGGCCCATCACCAGATAAAAATAAAGAAATTCAAGTTTGAACAATGCCACCAGATTCAATGATTGGTAAGCTACAATATATTAAATATTTGTTTTTGGGTTTATATACACTCTAATGAGCCCTAATTAACCCCTTCTTCCCCTTCTGCTCTAAGCAATTATTTTCCTGCTGAATTTCCTTTCATTAGTTTTGTTCTAACCATTAATATATTCTCTTTTTCATTGCTATTTTTTCCTTTGTTCATTTTTAGTGTCACATTAAAAAAGTGCAAAATTGAAAAGAAAAGCTTTATTTCATTAGTTAAAAAAACTTTGCAATGCTTTGTACCAGAATCAAAAAATTAGTGTCATTTTAAACAAGACACATTATAGAATAAAATATATAACACTATTTTTTTTCTTTTTTAGCTAACTTGACCAGCTAACTTGACCAATGTAGAAAAAAAAATAATTTTTGTAATGTTTTTGTCTATGGATTGCATAAAAAACAATCTGTATGTACAGTATGCATTAATTGGTTATTCAGTAATAACAATGTTATTGTAGAATAAACAGGCCCATAGCAGAAATTTAAAAATTCTTCTGGTCCCTAGGGGAGGTATACGTGTAGGAACTGAAGTATTTAATTATGTTATTTATGTCCTTACCCAAATGTTTCTTTATTTAATACATTTTTATTCATTAATAAAAATGTTTTCCTATACAGAAAGTACCTTCAAGTTTTTCAACAAGGTTTGTTTACAATATTATTTGTAGAACAGTGGTATTTATTAGAGATGAGCGAATTTCTCAAAAATTCGATTCGGCTGATTCGGCGAATTCCAGTATGAAATTCGATTCGATGCGAATTTCTTCGCTACGAAGTTAACTTATTAAAAGGGTTTCTAGGCTTCAGAGAGCCTTTAAATTAGTGCAGAACACTGTACCTTTAATTTAAATGCCTTTGGAGATGAGGAAGGAGAAGGAGAAGGAGAAGGATGAGAAGAAGGAGAAGGAGAAGGATGAGAAGAAGGAGAAGGAGAAGGATGAGAAGAAGGAGAAGGAGAAGGATGAGAAGAAGAAGGAGAAGGATGAGAAGAAGGAGAAGGATGAGAAGAAGGATGAGAAGAAGGAGAAGGATGAGAAGAAGGAGAAGGATGAGAAGAAGGATGAGAAGAAGGAGAAGGATGAGAAGAAGGAGAAGGATGAGAAGAAGGATGAGAAGAAGGAGAAGGATGAGAAGAAGGAGAAGGATGAGAAGAAGGAGAAGGAGAAGGATGAGAAGAAGGAGAAGGATGAGAAGAAGGAGAAGGATGAGAAGAAGGAGAAGGATGAGAAGAAGGAGAAGGATGAGAAGAAGGAGAAGGATGAGAAGTAGGATGAGAAGAAGGAGAAGGATGAGAAGAAGGAGAAGGATGAGGAGAAGGATGAGAAGAAGGAGAAGGATGAGAAGTAGGATGAGAAGAAGGAGAAGGATGAGAAGAAGGATGAGAAGAAGGAGAAGGAGAAGGAGAAGGATGAGAAGAAGGAGAAGGAGAAGGATGAGAAGAAGGAGAAGGAGAAGGATGAGAAGAAGGAGAAGGATGAGAAGAAGGAGAAGGATGAGAAGAAGGAGAAGGAGAAGGATGAGAAGAAGGAGAAGGATGAGAAGAAGGAGAAGGATGAGAAGAAGGAGAAGGATGAGAAGAAGGAGAAGGAGAAGGATGAGAAGGAGAAGGAGAAGGATGAGAAGAAGGAGAAGGATGAGAAGAAGGAGAAGGATGAGAAGAAGGAGAAGGAGAAAGATGAGAAGAAGGAGAAGGAGAAGGATGAGAAGAAGGAGAAGGATGAGAAGAAGGAGAAGGAGAAGGATGAGAAGAAGGAGAAGGATGAGAAGAAGGATGAGAAGAAGGATGAGAAGAAGGATGAGAAGAAGGATGAGAAGAAGGATGAGAAGAAGGATGAGAAGAAGGATGAGAAGAAGGATGAGAAGAAGGAGAAGGATGAGAAGAAGGAGAAGGATGAGAAGAAGGAGAAGGATGAGAAGAAGGAGAAGGATGAGAAGAAGGAGAAGGATGAGAAGAAGGATGAGAAGAAGGAGAAGGATGAGAAGAAGGACAGTTCTGTGACAGTTTCTGTCTATTTCTGACAGTTCTGGGACATTCACTCCATACAGCGGTTTCAACCGCTGTATGGAGGGAATGTCATAGAACTGTCAGAAATAGACTATTAATGACAGTTCTGGGACTGTCCTTCCATACAGCGGTTGAAACATTGTATCTATTTGTTTCCATTTAGGATACAGATGTTTCAACCGCTGTACATGTGAAGAAGCTGTCAGAGAACTGTCAGAAATAGAGGAACTCTGCACATACACTTTTTGCCGGCTTGGAATTATTCTTCTTTTCATCCTACTTCTTCTTCTTCTTCTTCATCCTCATCCTCATCCTCTTCTTCTGAGGATGAGGATGAAGAAGAAGAAGTAGGATGAAAATAAGAATAATTCCAAGCCGGCAAAAAGTGTATGTGCAGAGTTCCTCTATTTCTGACAGTTCTCTCACAGCTTCTTCACATGTACAGCGGTTGAAACATCTGTATCCTAAATGTAAACTAATAGATACAATGTTTCAACCGCTAAACATGTGTTCCTTCTGTCAGAGAACTGTCAGAAATAGCGGAGCTCACTTTTGCCGGCTGATCGGGAAATGTTCGATTCGCGCACCCGAAGTAGGCAAAATTTCGGATTTGACGCGAATCGAATGTTTCCTGAAATTCGACTCGAATTCCGGTTCGCCTGGTTCGATTCGCTCATCTCTAGTATTTACAAACAATATTTAGTGGCATTTGGCACAATAATAACTGGTACACTCTTCTCGTAAAAAGGTAAGTAGTTAAGAACATATAAGGTCCAGGAAGCCACGAGAGGATAGATTGAAAGAACATAAATAAGAAAAAATGAGCGGTGAGGGGGATATAGGGAGTCTGGTCCTAGCTTAACAAGTAAACCAGAGCAGTACTAATAATAGATGTTGTACAATACAAACTCATCTAATTCAGGGTGTTGCACAGGTCATTTTTCTAAATAGAGTGTGGATTTGAAAACCAACCAGAAGGCTCATATTTTAGTAAACGAAAAGGTAGATTGGAACCTGTTCTTCCATTAAGCATATCTGATCTATGTTTTGAAACCATTGCTTCAGTGAATGAATGGTCTTTTGTTTCCAACAGGAAAGGATAAGTGTTTTGGCCGCATTTAATAAATGCAGCGTAATGGATCTTCATAATAATGTAGCGCCCCCCCTGACCTCTGGGAGCATGGTGGTTACCCCAAAGACAGGGAGGGCTGACATTTCACCCCAGGGTGCAGGTTGCTAGGCATAGTGGGTGGTGGACAGTGTACAAAAATGGTAGCCAGTCACTTTTAGAATGCACAAAATGAGTTTTATTGCTCAATGGTAGAAAATGCATGGAGAGAGGGTTAGGGCACAGGACACCCTAGATCAAAAACAGCAGGCAGAAAGACTCCTTAGACAAATGAAATTGGAGTAGACAGCAGTACAGGGAAAGGGCCTTTAAGCTGTGGTCAGAAATCTGTACTTCAATAGCAACATCTGTCTCACATAGCAACAAAAACATTCACAAGGACATGCAGGAATTCTTTAGATGAGGCCATCTTGACGCGTTCCCAGGCTCTCCACAGTTCCCTGGTCTTTGGCAGAGCCACTTCTGGTACTACATCTCAGGTCTCCATCCTTTCCTTCATGCTTCCAAGTAATAAACAGGCTCTCTCTCTAGCAGAGCCCCGACCACATGGCTAGGTCCTAGGCTTCAGGCCTAACCATTAGAGCAGTTCCTCACTCATCCACACCAGACCTGGGTCTGAGTTGGGAAACACCAATCACCTGACCTCCCCAAATATTTATACTTTCCCCCAGCATGCTCAGTGGTAATGAAATGCCTATTGATTAGCTGAGGAAAGTATACATATTCATAATACGGTTCTACTGTAATCTGTCATACTTGTGCCAAAGGTAACAGTGTCACCTACTGACAGAACGGAGGAACCACAGCTAAACCAGGCTTAGGAGAAAACCCACATGATCAAAGACTATAAATCAATCAGGTTGCATACAACCCAGCATAACTAAATTTACTAGCAGCCCTGCTTAAGACAAAGGTGCTACAATGGCCTACAGGTTCCTTTGACACCGCTGAGCCTTGAATAGCCTGTATCAGCCATATAACAGAGGACCAATATGGTTGTATAAGCAGACACTCCCATCAAATATGGCATGCATTGCTATCATACCACACTCTCTCCAACATGTGGAGGATGTCTCAGGGAACATCAAGTGACGCTTAACAGGTGTATGATGTCAACTGGTTAGTAATGTATCCAAATTTTCATTTAAGTTAATTTTTATAATAAGTCGTTCAGTTGTTTTCACTTTTTTTTAGCTCTCCTAGCAGTGTCATTCCAGCAGTCAACTTTAGGATAGTTTAAAGCGGTAGCAAACTCTTTGTAAACTTTTACCTACAGGTAAGCTTACAGTACCTGTAGGTAAAATGAATATCTCCGAAATATGCACCATTCAGGAGATATTCGCTCATTTTGAGAGCTGGCGCATGCTCCCTGAAGGAACAGCATACCCTGTGACATCATCCTGGTTTGGCCAGCCATACAGCTGGAGCTCGTGAACCCAGAAGGAAGACCGGGCAAAGATGGAAGCCTCTGCAGTGGTGACAGCTCGCCACTGGATGAATTTGTTTGAAGGTAAGTCCTTCATAGTGTGCTAGTATGTGATGCATACTAGCACATTATGACATTACCTTGCAGGGGATATTTTTTTTTTATAGGTCCGGTTTACTACCACTTTAAATCGTTCATCACTTCCACTATCCCAGCTAGTGCAGCACTTTAGATTTGTGCAAGTCCCTAACTCCTCACAAACATTAGAGATTTTGTAATATACTGCAATAATTAATTTTGCAGTATGTACACCAATATGTAACTCCACCTATAACGCCTAAGCATCATCACACTATCCATTGGACACAATCTTTTTTTAAACTTAATTTTATATCACTTATCAAAAAGAGACAGATCCTACCAACATTTCTGTTTACCATGTCTCTATGAAAGAGAGCATAGCCATATTAACACCTCTATGAAGAATCAAGCCAAGAGTCTGCAATACCAAAGAAATCACAATGTTCTTCCAACAGCAAAACTTAGGTATTTCAAGTTTGGTTTGCCAGAACTCTAGCATTTGAGACTAGATCATTTAAACAGCCTTTATATTTTGCATATGGAGTTGAAATATACTTTGCTTGCCCTCCAGAGGATTTACCCCCCCTTCCTAACCAACCTAACAATTGTGTGGTCATGCAACGCTGCACCAAAATTAAATTTACGTCCATTTTTCCCACAAATGGAGCTTTCTTTTGGTGGCACTTGATCACCTGTGTGATTTTTATTTTTTGCGCTATAAAAAAAAAAGACAGACAATTTTGACAAGAAATATTTTTGACTTTTTGCAATTACACATGTCCAGCAAAAAAATGTAAAAAAATCAAATTTCATCATAAATTTAGGCCAAAATGTATTCTGCTACGTCTTTGCCAACAAAAATCCCAATACGTGTAAATTAATTGGTTTACATGAAAGGTCTAGTGTTTACAAATGGAGGTATATATACACTGGGATTTTTTTCATTTTTACTAGTAATGGCGGCGATTAGCGACTTATAGTGGGACTGCGGCAGCATTCTGACACTGGGGGGAACTGACATGGTGTCACTGACATCCCCAGTGACACCAATACAGTGATCAGTGCTAATATAAAGCACTGACACTGTACTAATTGCACTGGACAGGAAGTGGATAACTTGTGGGGTGATCAAAGGGTTGACTGTGTAGGGAGTGTTTTACTAGGGGGTGGTGTCTGTGTGCTTCACTGTAAGCACACTGCTTTGTATGGCTGTGCACAGCCATGCAAAGCAGTGTGCAGGAGCTGACAGGGGAGAGAACTGTTTTGTTTACAAACAGTTCTCCCCCCTGTTGGAGATGCTTGGCAATTACCGGCCGGGACCCAGTGACTGAATGGCATAATCATATATAATACACGATTTTGCACACCTGTGCCACCCTGTAGCAGTACTTCTGCTATAAGGAAGACGAGAAGTGGTTAAACCTCATTATGTATTTATAACATAAGGATCTATCTTTATCCCTTGCCATAACTTCTATCTGTTTCAACTTGCAACCTCTACATTAGTGCTTGGCCCGGTCTTAACTATTTACTCTATTAAGATGCCTTCCAACCTAATTTAAGCACTCTTATAACTGGCCACATTCATTCCATCTTACAATGGGATTTAGGCCATTAATTTAGCTCTCATAGCTTCTGCTGTCTTTAATGTGTTGGACACAGCGCAGGAAGTATTTTAGAGAATACAACCTTTGAGGTCCTTCCTTACAGCCTAAATTTATAAAATGATTCTAAGGATCCCTCACCTTCCATGAAATCTGTCATCGACTCCAGGATTCACCAAGACAACATGGTCATACCAAGCCACTTCTAATTCTAGTCTAGCTTGTCCATCACATGCCAAACCCTGGCAAATCATTCAGTTATGACATCCCTCAGGAAAAATTATTCTACCCACCTTACAGTTCACAAAATCCTTAATTCACACCCCTGTCTAGGTCTTACTGCACTACAACCCTTATTATGTGATGGGCTACTCTACTCAGTAAAATCTAGATCTGTCTTTAATGTTTTTGCCATCTGAACTCAACTTGGTAAATTTGTTTGAATGCAGTCTTCCTTTTTCTAAGATCTTTTTGTCATTCCCTTTAGCTTCAGTAACCCAACTGCCTAAATAATCATCATAAAACATTGCTCTGCCCACCAGAACTGCCAGCTCACTAAGCAGGTAAAAGCCCTCAAGTTTGTCGGTATTCTTCAGTATTGGTTTTTGCTCCTCCACATTTCTAATGTAATCTTCTTGAATGCTCATGGCCTAACATTGTCCTTCCAATATATATATATATATACAGTTGGAGAAAAGAAAATGTTAGTTAGTTCTATTGTTTATTGCTAGTATTTTTTAACTCTCACATAAAAGTATCCAAACAAACAAATTTTAAAGAAGTGAAACCAACATTTTGCTACAGTTTCATTAGAATCAAATTTTTGCATCCTTTATAAAATGCAATCTTTTTTTTTCTCTTGTTACACAGATTTTTGTGACCTCATTAATATCAGCACAAGATCAATTTTCAGTTCACTAAGTTTTATTGAGGTTATACCAGCTACAGTAAATACAAGTAATACAGAGAAAAGCTCAGTATAATAAATTAAAGATTATCAGAGTTTGCTCATGCATACAATTATATATTTAAATATTCTGAACAAGGAAGTTTAAATTGTTTTTGAATAGTAGTGAAGTGCTCGTGCGCTGAGCAAAGATTATGTCGTTGGATGATACCATTAGTAACCAAGTCTTGTGGGTTATCAAAGTCCAGGGGTTGTATAGGATAGACTGCAGGGGGAGGATCTATTTTCTTAAAG
This sequence comes from Staurois parvus, assembly GCF_062004578.1. Classification (NCBI taxonomy): domain Eukaryota; kingdom Metazoa; phylum Chordata; class Amphibia; order Anura; family Ranidae; genus Staurois; species Staurois parvus. Next base: position 15,995,849 of record NW_028318039.1, on the reverse strand, counting down.
GAATAAGTGTATATTTAAACAGGTAATTTTGGACACATCATCTGCTTTTACTTCTGAACATGCAGATCAATTATTCTCAAAAAGGGAAGCTAAAGTAGAAAGCTTCATCACGGTGGCGTTAGTAATGTTTGTGTTTGTAAAACATTTTCGTTTTTTTGCTGCCATTGCACTGAAAAGGCTTAAAAGTCAACATATCTGTCAACATATGTCAGTGTCTGCTTTATAAGCAACATGAATAATTAATTCTCATAACTGCAGAGGACCAGAAAAGGTAAATGATAAAAAGGGGACCCTAACTGCATATTAAAAAACAAAATAAAAAACAAAACAAAAGTTAAATGATAAGCCTACACGTGGAAATAATATGTCTGTACAGTATCCAGCTGACCTATCTCACTTTTTTATACAACCTGTCTTTTACGTATATTGTAAACTCCAATATAAAAAAACAAACACAGAAAAAAGGCAAAGAGGATATAAATGTAAAGGGAACTGCTTGCATGGAATGCAAGATCACAGCTTTGTAGAGATAAACTAGATACTTTCAAAATTGCTTCTGAAATTGACTCATTTTTTAACAATTAGCAGTGGAAAATCAACAGTCTTTAAATCCGTAACACCTTGGCAGAAAGCTGCATAAAAACTGTTTGCAGGCAGGATATTCAATGCTGCTTTACCTTTGCTCATTAACATTGCTTACACATTGCGTATACTAATTCAACATGGCAGCACCTACTATGAACTTCATATTTATGTTGAAAGAATAATCTGAACATTGACAGACTTCACAAAACCATATTTGCTGAATTATATAGAATCTTCTTTTGATAATATATTATTTTAAAGTAGTTAGGTAAGACAAAACTTAGTTATATAACAGTTCTCTTTTATGAATAATCTGAATAAAACAATAAACCGTTTACTTAAAAAGGTACTTTCATTTTAGAAAATACAGCTTATATTATATAGTTTACTATGTTTTTCAGAACTCTACAAGACATATGATTTTTTTATGTCAATTGCTCACTTTCCCCAGCAATACTAGATATATATAAACTGAAGACATGTATAATAGAGTTTAACTGTACTTAAAGATACTTTTCAGTGGAATATCCAATGGCACCTTAGAATGTACACATTTAGCAGCTCACTAAATTAAATGGCATGTGCCCAGTTTCAGGTAATAATTTATTATAATGCAATAAAATAAAACACTATTCATTCTTTGTGCAATCAGTTTTATTTTTTTTTTCATTGTCCAGGCACAGAACAGCATTGAAAGTTGCTAGCTCTACATTACTTTTTACTAAAATGGAAGGCATCAGCATTTACAGAAAGAGTTACACCCCGGTCACACCATACCCGACTTTGAAATCGTGCGACTTAATGTGAAGTCGCACGTTTCAAAGTTGGATGACATGCCGATTTCAGGTGTGATTTGCAAGACATCTGACACAGATGTCTATGCAAATTGAACCAAAAGTAGTGCATGTACTACTTTAGAAATTGTTGTACTCTGACCACGTTGGAACAGCACCGATATGCCCGCTGTAATTGCGGACAATAAGATGCGACTTGCCATGCGATTTGCAAGAAGCATGGCATGCAAATCACATGCCAATTTGCATCCAGTGTGACCGGGTACTTAATTTGATTTCTACTTTACTATACTCTTTTGTTACATATATGACATATTTGGTTTAAAATTTACATGCAGTTAAAAGTCAAAATACAAAAATAGAACTCTAATTTAAGTATTAGTCAAGTAACAAAGGACCGCATTAACCAAAAAGAAGGAAATGGAAACAGTGAAGTTCTGCTTACCTTCTACACGGAAGATGGTTAGGTGGGGTCGGCAGTGGTATGAACCAAGGGCATTCCCTGCACAGTTCATCCACAGCCCCTGGAAAACCCAAGTGGCTGTAATCACAGAGGTGGCTCTGCTGGTCACTTTCCATTCATTAGAAACAACAGCCCCAATTACAGCCCCAATGCCAGAAATGCAAAATATCAAAGCAAAAATCTGCATTCCGGACATTTTTAATCTTTTTGAAATAGTATCAAGTAAGCCATAAACAGCAATATTGCATGAATAAAGATAAAAAGCAGGTGCTCTGCATTATAAGCAACTTGATTAAATTACATCTGCTACAAAAACATCAGATGCTTGTAAAACATAGTTTTCTTTACTAGAGGTAGCCAGCCATGCAGAAGAGCAAAGTACATCCCAGTAGGGGGTGTTTCACCTAGGTAATACAGGCTAACACTGTTCAAAATTCATTAGTGACTTTACCTGTATTAGTAATAAGCTTTTCATATAATAATACATTCAGTTAAGTTTATCTCTGTGAATTTATAAACCATTCATGTATTACATTTTGTGTACATATGTAACTTTCTCATTAAGAATCGATATTTTCTTAATAAATATTTAAACCAAGGAAGCTTTTACAGCAAAATACAATCTAATGATTAATTGAGGTTGGTTTACTAGAACTGGAGAGTGCAAAATCTGGTGCAGCTGTGCATGGTAGCCAATCAGCTTCTATCTTGTTCAGTTAAGCTTTGACAATAAAACCTGGAAGCTGATTGGTTTCTATGCACAGCTGCTCCAGATTCTGCACTCTCCAGTTTTAGCAAATCAACTCCATTGTTTGCTTACAGAGTTCTCAGCCATGGTGGTCCATTTAAGGGCACAGATGATGTGGAGTCTAACAAGTAGTTGCCCTCATAGAAGATCCCACAATATAAGTGAAAAGAAAAAAATACTGCTGGTAAATAACATACACCAATATATTTGAAATAAATACTCTCTGGCAGAGCTGGATTGACACATCCTACTACTTAGGCATTGGTGGGAACCTGTAATGAGGTGATTATGTATGAAATTGCATATACATTCTAATCCTTTTGAGTATTATGCACTATGACAGTACAGTTACTCTTTTTTTTATTTCTACAGGTTTATTACAGTCACATTTTAAAGATAGTGTGAATTTGTAGTTATTTTGTTCTACATGAGATGCACATGTAAAATTCCTAACAGCGGTCTAATAGACTAAAAAACATCAGGAAAAATCACATTTTTATTTTAAGGATGGCACCTAGCCAATGTACAGTTACACCCCGGTCACTTCCAGTGAAGTCGCACAATTTCAAAGTTGGATGACATTCCGACTTGAGGTGTGACTTGCACTACTTTAGAAATTGGTGCAGCTCCAACCAATTGCAGACAGTAGGGTGTGACTTGCCATGCGATTTGCAACTCGCATGGCATGGCAAGTCGCACCCGGTGTGACAGGGGTGTTAGACATTGGAGTGTAAACATCACTTGTTAGAAAACTCAGTGTATAGACACTCTAACCTGTGCTCAAGTGTAGAGTAGAAGCTAAGATCAAGAACACAGGACAATATTTCAAACTAGCTGCAGAACAAAAGTTTGAAACTAATCTTAGAAAATATTATTTTACCAAAAGAGTTGTTGATACTTGGAATAGACCTCCAGTAGAGGTATGGTGGTTTATTTACTAAGGGCCAGTTCACATTACATGCGTTTCAGTTGCTTTTTTACTGCATCCAAAACGCACAGAAAGTAGGTTATATGGTTGTCAATGCAATAATTCACATCGGTGCTTGCAGTTCCACTGCATTCCAGTTGCAGAAGAAAAAGTAGAACATGCTGCATTTTTTCTGCACAGAACTGTACTGGAATGCGATAAAACGCATAAAAAATGCACTGGAATGCACCAAAAACACACTGGAATGCACATGTACCTATTTAAATTGAATAAAAATAGGGGAAAAAATGAACTGGAATGCATAAAAAACGCACTGGAACGCTTCAAGAACGCATAAAAAATGCACCGGAATGTGCCAAAAAACGTGTTAAAAATGCACATGCAAAAACACATCTGGACTGCATATGGACTGCGTTTCTATAGTGTGAACCAACCCTTAAGCTGGAGAATGCAAAATCATGCTCACTTCTGCATAGAAAACAATGAGCTTCCAGGTTTTATTGCCAATGCTTAATTGAACAAGTTAAGGTTAGAAGCTGATAATAAAATAGACCCCAGTGAATCAGTAAATTGTAAGTGGGTTCAGACATGCTTTGGACAAATATACAGTAGATCTATACTTAGACTAAAAACTACATATGCAATTAAATCCATAAAGGAGTGGCAAAAAGGTTAATTAAAGGATGTATGTTGTATAAAATATGTGTTCATTGAAAAAAAAATTCTTCCAATTGATTCATGTTATAACATAGTAGTGGGTTCCCTATGCTGTAACTGCTCCCTGCTGGTAAGTGCTGGCATTGATAAGAAAGAACTTCCTTTGGTTTGAATTTTCTACACGTTCTTATTCATAAAGTATAACTTACTAAAATAGAATAAAAATTGCAGCTTACTTTTTTAGATATTCTGTTCTGGAAATTCTGTTCCAGGACTGTAAAAGCCTACATAGTTCTTTTATTTATGAGGGGGCTGGGCAGCTGTTTGCTATAATTAACCCTATCTGTACTGTGTATGCAGCTCTTATCATTATCATTTGTAAACTACATTTGAAGACTGTCTGCAGGCTAGTACACACGAGCCAAATGTCGGCCGGTTGTAGAGAAACCAGTCGACATCCAGCCCGTGTGTACAGCAGCTGGTCCGATAAAAAGCTGGCCGTTCAGGGAGCCATCTAAGACGGGAGAACACATTGTTTGTTATTCGCTATAGCCGCTAGTGATAATCGCATGTAGAAATCTTGGTTGTACCCAATTCGATTGATAGATCAACAATCAGTCTGCCCATAGATGGTTAAAATGTCGGCCGATTCCCTGTTGAACCAGCTGAAATTTGCACCATCTATGGCTGGCTTTAACTAAAGGTTAAATATTTAGAAGCTAGGCTTCTTGCATTATATGTTAACCGCTTCCCGGCCGCCCTATAGCAGAAATACTGCTAACACTAGGATATACTTACAGATAATTGCAGTTTCAGCTGGAGATTGGCTAGATTGTGACTGTAGTTTATTTGATGCCACAAAGATGATTTCTGTTGGTTTCTAAAGCTGCATTAATAATACAAATGTAATCATACTAAAACAGGGGTAAGAGCATTAACCCTGAGCATCTAATTACAGAAACATGGTTGTTGTGTTTCATATTCTTTAGGAATTTTGGATCGAAAATATTCTATTCAGCCAATTTAGAAGGAATTTTAGTAAATTATTTCTTTTAGGAAGCTACCTTTCTTGTTGTTTTCTCTCTTGGAGATGATCCTGATACATACTGCAATGGTTCATAAATAATGATGCCCAACCATTATACAAAGTGAGATTTTCCAATTATGCTTCTCACGTTTACAATGTAGTTTTTTATATGAGGTGACCAATGCTCTCAGAGTTGATTTCTCATTTGTTCTGAAGAGAAGACTCCTGGATTAAAGGCTGAATACACTTTTCTTTTTTTTTTTTTTATCCCAGCTCCCCTATGTACCAATATACCATTAATGTAACACTGGTGCAGAGAATAAAAAACTTTGTGTGTCTTTTAAGACAGGCCTTACCTCAGCCTACAGCATGTTCATAGAAAACTTCTCCATTACTTCCTGCTCCATCCTTAAATTAGGTATTTGGGACGTAAAAAAACTAAAGAAAAAGTAGTTCACCAGTTGACCTTGTTAGCACACACCCTGCAACTGTCCTCCCCCTCCAGGAGATTGCTCCTGCTCACATCTGTACTCATATGCAATCATTATCAGTCTATATATCATTATCTCTTCTCACTAAAAAACACAGCCAGTGATTGATCATTGTGTACCTTTATCTTACACAGATCATTCATTTGGCAGAGTGTGCAGGAGCTGAGTGATCACATGTGGGGCAGAGCTGTAGTACTGAAAACAGGAGAAGTGCCCCTGGAAGCTTGTAAAGTTCACCATACACTATACAGTTTGATTATACAATCTCCTTTAGATATACCTTCAACTATGTAGTGCGCTGCTTGAATGAAAGTGATTGGATAGATAGGTGTGTCCTCTTATTATATAGTTTTGATAAAATTTAAAGGAGATTGTACAGAGTCTATAAAATCAAATTGTTTACTGTATGGCCACCTTTATACACCTAAAATGAACTGGTCGCATTAATGGCACCCCATATGAAAACGCAAACACACATTTTGCAATGTGAAAAAATGAGCCACAAATGCAGAAAAACTTGCAGTAAAGAATGTGCAAATCGCATCACACTAAAATGTCACATGAGTTACTTTGCCACATGTAATCAATGGGCTGCGCTATGCATGTCACAGGAACAATGAGCCAAAAAACATGCGCTCCCACTTTGCTAGGTGTAAATGGGGCCTGAAAGGGACATTTACATGGGGACAATGAGGCTTTATTCACATCTGTGCATTTCCAAATGCATGGCAAACTGCACAGAAAACAAGCACCTTGCCGCACATTTTGGAAAGGCGCTGAAAACATGCATCGCAACTAAATGTAAATGGCACTCCAAGAAAGGGTAGCATGCGAATGTCTGCCATGCAACAAGCTTGCTGCAAGCCCAATAAAAAGTGAGGTAATAAATGTACCACCTTCTGCTCTAAAAAAAAAGTTCAGGAGCTTCTTTGGGATGTTTGTTGCACATAGGACAGTCCATTCAAGTGAAAGGGCAGTCCTAAGCGTGATGAACAGAAACGTTCCAACACCCCCCCCACAAAAAGAAAAACGCATGTGGGAACGAGTTCCTGCTATATGGCGGTGTGAATGAGTCTAACAGAGTGTCCCTGTCCTTGCTATGTACTTGTATAAAGATGGTCATAGACTATGCAATCTAATTGTCTAATCTCTGTACAACTTCCTTTAGATTTACCAAAACTATGAAATAAGAGGACCCACCTGAACAATCATTTGGCTCATAACAAAGCAGCGGCTCTTGCACTACATAGCTGATAGTAGATTTAACTGCTTCCCTGCCACCCTATAACACTAATACTGCTACAGGGTGGCAGGGCTGTGCAAAATCATCTATATATAAATGATTTTCCACTGGGTCCTGGCTGGAGATTCCCCGGTGGCATACGACAATCGCCGAAGAATACTGACAGAGGAGAGGTCTGTATGTAAACAATGTTTAGCTCCAACATGCTGTTTTGTTTTGCTCTCTATAGCAGTCCAATACAAAGCAGCACGCTTACACAGTAAAGCACACACAGCACAGTTAGTAAAACAGCACACAGTTAACCCTTTGATCGCCCCAGATATTAACCCCTTCCTGCCCAGTGTTATTAGTACAGTGTCAGTGCTTTTTTTAGCATTGATCACTGTATTAGTGTCACTGGGGATGTCAGTGGTAGTTAGTGTCATTTAGTATCAGAATGCCCACCACAGTCTCACAGTCGCCATAACTAGTATATACAAAAAAAAAAATTCCAGTATATATACCGCCATTTGTAGATGCTATAACTTTCACATAAACCAATTAATTTAAACGTATTGGGATTTTTTTAGCAAAGACACGTAGCAGAATACATTTTAGTCTAAATTTATGATGAAATTTGATTTTTACAATTTTTTTACTGGATATGTTTTATAGCAAAAAGCCAAAATATTGTTGTTTTTTTTTCAAAATTGTCGGTCTTTTTTTCTTTATAGTGCAAAAAAATAAAAATGCAGAGGCAATCAAATACCACCGAAGGAGAGCTCCATTTGTGGGGAAAAAAGGACATAAATTTCATTTGGATGCAGCGTTGCATGACTGCGCAATTGTCAGTTAAAATAATGCAGCACCATCTTGCAAAAAATGGCCTGGTCAGGAAGGGGGGTAAATCCTCTGGAGGGCAAGTGGTTAAAGGAGATTGTACAATCTGACTGTACAGAAAGTGGATGAAAATAAAACAAGAGGTGGTATAGTAATAAGAGGGGTGTGGTCCAGACAGATAAACGCACCCTGTTTTGTGATGCGCTAAGGCAGTGCATGATGGGATATGATCTACAGGAAGTTATTGAATCAAAAACTTTTTAAAAATTCAAATAGAAAAAAATAGAAAGAAATAGAAATTCAAAGCTTCTGTGAATGACATAAGTGAAAGATAAGAACATTGGGATGTCTGGTGCAGAACATGAAAAATGAAATTCTGCTGGACAAGGTAGCCTTTAAAGGTCCAAGCAATATCCCCCAGAGAGGGAATCTTCTACTTGAAGCACTGAATCTGTTGTGCATACAAGTGTACCATCCTAGTAGGTGGGCATATTCCAACTATACTTTTTACGCTTGGATGATATCATAAATGTATTTAGAGAAAATTCCTCTTTTGTTTTTTGTCTTCTGAATCAAAAACTCAAGTAACATCTTTTAAGTGAGTTTTCTATTAGGTGTGCTAAGGCTTTTTTACATGCAGGTGTACCTCTTGAAAAGTAATCAAATTCTGATTTTGTTGTATGAGGTTACAGCATGGTATTGTGACATTAAGGCTGCATTCACACTTGTGCATAGCAAGAACAGGTGTTGCCGCTCACGATTTTGGTTGAGCAATTTGCACAAAATTTTGCATGTTGAACATAGAGCAGTCCAATCACTTCATGAGTTGCCCTGGGCGCATTTGTAGCCAAAAAAAAAAGCTCAAGCTCCAGCTTCAAGTGATATTTAAAGGAGCAGTTTGCCGCAATTGCCGCACAATCCTGCTGTGTGACAATTGTGAAGGAATCGCATTTCATTTGGGATGCCATTAAATGATAATAGCATCCAAACATGCAACGCAAATTGTGCAGCAATTGCCACAAGATTTGTAATCGCAGGCAGAATCGTGGCAAAGTATAAATGGATTCCTTAGGGTTTAAAACAGGTGGAGAGGTGGTGATATATTGCCTCACCACCTGTCAAACACCTCTAAAAACGCATCCAAGCAAGGATAGCTTTTCAGAGGAGCAGCAGTCCTTGTTGAGCTGAACAAGCTGAAGTTAGAAACTGATGGTTTCTATGCATAGCTGTTCCAGATTCTGTCTGCTCCAGTTTTAGTTAATTCCTCCATTGAATACAAGATTAAAATAATGGCTGCCATCACAATCCTAATTGTAAGAACATAATATTTTTTATGACATAATGACTGAATGTTAGCAAATTGTTTAAAATTTAACAGGGTTCCCGGTATAGCAATACTGAAGCTATCATTTTGTTTGGAATAATTTTTTTTTATTTTACAATTGTTTTTGTCAGTGTACTGTTTAGACAGACATACTGTAGGAGCAGCAACCATTACTATTAATTATAGTATGATTAGTAGTTATGCCTCTGTGGTAGTATTATGTTGAAATAAGGTATTGTTCTTTCTAGTGGAAATGCATGGCTATAATGTAATTTTCTGCTTCTGTGTTCCTGTTGTGACTAAAACAAGAAAGGCTCAGCCATGTGTCCAGCATCATCTAACTGGTCATATTAGCAGCAGCCTTTCAATTAATTAGGGACCCAGCTACAGCCAAGGTACCAAATACTGCTGCAGATACAGATACAGCTCGGAATTACAGCAAAACAAAAACAGGAAAAAAGTAAGAAAACACATATGATGTTCAGTTGTTAGTGAACAAATGTTCAGTTGTTAGTCTGAAAAACCAGATCTACCAGTCCTGCAAAACATAAAGTATTATGTAAACTCTCACTTTGTCAAACAACCCATTCAGTTTAAAATAGAAACAAAAGGTAAAACATTTGTGTATACATATAAAAAATATTATAAATACTTTTTTTTCTTTTTTTTATAAGTGATCACATCCCCTCTGTTCTCAGCTGCATAAGGAGCTCAGAGACCTAGGGGAGGAGAAACAGGACCACACTGTTGTGAATGGTTGTGCAGAGGGAGGCGTGTCAGCGGAAGGCTGATCATTGGAGGAGAGCAGGGTGAGTTCCCAGAACAGCCAGAACACTGAACACGCTGTGCTGTCATGTCTAGTGTGGTCAGTTTTTTAATAGGAAAGCATAGGGACTGGCAGGGACACCAGGGATTTCACACAAAGGAATCAATACAAAAAGAACAGGATACTTTTTCAAACAAGTATATGGTACCACAGGCACATATCAGGAATATGAAATGTTGGGTTTACATATTGTTTAAATTGGAGATGCTGCTAATAGAAGAGGTTACATGGAAGTGTATACAAAAGCCTAAAGCAGTGGTCTCCAAACTGCAACCTGAGGGCCAGATGGGGCCCTTGGCTTGCCTTTATCTGGCCCTTGGGGCACTATTCCACCAACTGACAATGTTGATGGGGCCCTATTCTTCCCATTGATACCAATAATGGGGCACTATTCCTTCCATTCAAACCAATGATTGGGCACTATTTCTCTCTTTCAAACCAATAATATAGCATTGTTTATGCCCACTGATGCTGGAGCATCTTCTACTCCCACTGGTCACAGTCCAGCTCCCCTAAAGTCTGAAGGATTGTAGACTGGCCCTTGTGGGAGGAGCTACAGAAAGTACAGGAGGGAACCAATCCTTGCAAAAAGCTGTACTTAATCGGAAAGCTTTACCAGGCTAAGCTAACAATAGGCAAGCACATGTAAGACTATAATATGATGGATTGTAGAATTGAGCTATAGGAGCAGCATTACTACTCAGTGTTCTCCCACACAGATCGGGACACTTGTTACAGCACTTGATGCTTGCCCAAATGATTACACTAGAAAATGTTTATGTGTATATCCAGCCAAAATGTTTTTTCTTAGGTTTGGATAGAATGGGAAAGGGTTAGAGTCCCTGCCAGGGTTTTACTGCTATCCAGGGCTCCATTATGCTAGGTTCACACCTATGCAGTTTGCATTTGATCTGTTTCTGCAGTGCTTTTTGCAGTACGTTTTGTGTTTTTGCACACATTTTCGATGCATTCTGCATTTTTATTGGGGTGGGGGGGTGTTTGACCTACTTGTGGCTGGAAAATTTAAAAATGCAAAAAACATTTAAAAATGCATGAGTAACTCACTGCATTTTCACAGTGTCTCCATTGAAGACTACTGAACCAAAACACACCGTTTTACATTTAAAAAAAAAGTCCCTGACTCTTTCCAGAAATCACACTGGTTGAAAATTACATCAGAAATCACACCTGTAGAGATGTGAACCCATAGGAAATCATGTTAAATGGACTGTAGTGCATTTCTGCATAAAGCAAAACTACCCCCTTAAAAAATGCTTAGGTGTGAAGCCAGCCTTAGAGAGGTTTACCCTCACTTTCTGTTTTACTAACACTTTACCAGACAGGATTTCTTCAAAAGCAACACAGATAAAAATAAAAATGTTTTTCTTTACCTAGAGTAGATAATCATATTTTTATTTCTAAATCAAATAATATTTAAAAAATAAAATAAATAAATATTAAATGTGGCGCATGCATCAATAATAATAATTTTTAATTAATAGCCATATATAAAAGTCCAAATAATTCAGTCCATTCTTGTGATCACCACGTGAAGAAGAAATTATTATGCAAAACTCATCAGAATAAATCACTTTCATCCTCCAATAATCACCGTGTGAATAATTGTGCAGAAAAAAACAAAATATAAATCTGTGTAGTGCTCCCCTCTCAGGTGTGCACTCACCAAACTTAATTGCCTCCCATTCTCATGGTTGGCATGCCAAGTTTAAGATTATAATTCTTCAAGGATCAGATCACTCTTTTATCAGTAGTAAGTACCTCTCTAGCAATGGTTCCCGATCTCCAGGGTATAGGGTAATATTTCTTTCAATACTCCAAACATATATCACATAGAATATAAAAATAGAATCCTCACATGGTGCATCACACCTTTACAGTGCGTTCCATTAATGAACCGGCATGACAACCATGAGAGTGGGAGGCAATTAAGTTTGGTGAGTGCAAACCTGAGAGGGGAGCACAACACGGATTTATATTTAGTTTTTTCTGCACAATTATTCATGCAGTGATTATTGGAGGATCAAAGTGATGAATTTTGCATACTAATTTAGTGGTGATCACAAGAATGGACTGAATTATTTGGACTTTTATATATGGTTATTAATTGAAAATTATCATTATTATTATCATTATTATTGATGCATGCGCCGCATTTAATATTTATTTATTTTATTTTTTAAATATTATTTTATTTTGTTTAATAATTCAATGTGGCAGCAGGTTATTATCATATGAGTGATTTGCACATTTCACATTAATTGATTAATTATTTTTCAAAATTATTGTTAATTACATGTTTTTTTTAGCGCAGTTTTTTGAGGGAGATTACACCTTATTTTTGGATACAATATTTTTATTTCTGTATGTGTCCCTATAATATATTTTTCCTTATTTCCTGTCTGGGTGAAACCAATGTCAGCAGGATAGGAATGAGGGGAAATCTCTTTAACTAAGCCCCAGATAGCAGGAATCATCCAACAGGAGTTCTGATCCTTCCACACTTCACCAAAAAGCAGGAAAACATTTTTCAGGCTTGACCTACACATTTACCCTTGCTGCCTCCAGCGTAATGGATATGGCAGAACAGAGCCACTTGCAGCTGGCCAAGTCAGTATGCCTTATGTCAATTGCATGCCTTCTGCTATAAGTTTTTGATTGCGTCAGTGACCATAGCCTATAACAGAAATGTCCCCTATACCCTTTTTACTAATGAATAGCTGTGATCAGCAGCTAACAATCCTTTGATCACAAGCATTCAATAAAATTCCATTGTAGTGTACCGCATTTAAAAAAAAAAAGATACATGCACCTTTTTGGTGTGATTTATGTGCATTGTGAAAGCTCATTCAAATGAATGGTTGAGGAAAGTTTAGAAATAGGGATGGATACAAAAGGGGGTCCTTAATGGTATTGCTCTCCTAAAGTATTGTTGAAATAAATAATCTGGTTTCCGGGCAGGCAGGTTCTACGTCCCAGAGGATCTCCTCAATCTCTTTGGCTTGTAGTGTAATGTAACAAAAATGGATATTGAAGCACCACACAACTGCTAAGAGGTCCAGATACAACTTTACAGTATTCCAGTAAAAGTCAGGGGGACAATCCAAAGAATATCCAATGTTTTTCAAGGGTCCTAATATGCCCAGAGATTTGTTAACAATATAAATAGACTAGAAGTGAACTGAGGTTGGTGCAGTAGGTTGGTGCAGTAGTCGCTGACCACTTGCATCACAGCCTTCTTCCCCTTCTGGAGTGTTCCAGTCTCGTCGCACAGCTCTGACAAAGGTGTGTCCTGAGTGGAGTTTCCTGAAAGAAAAGAGTTGCAGTTCTCACCTTTCTCCAGATTCTCCACCTTGGCATGGAAGACAATGTACCTGGATTCCTCCTCGAAGTTTGCATGAAAGCTGGACATAGATGGTTAGAATCTCAGCCAGTTCAGGAGGGACTGGCCATGATTCGAACCATATATGGGCAGGCTGAGTGTACCTAATTCGATTGTTGTATGACTTGGGTACAGCCAGCATGTTGGATTTTTACATGCTGTTATTGCTAGCTGCTATCGCTGCTAATAATAATCATAGTGTTCTCAAGACAAGGACATCTCACAGTGCCCTCCCACTGGGAGAAAACAATAGCTCCACAGAAAGGATTCCCCATCAACACAGTCAGTGTTAGTTGGGGAATCAAAAATAGCATCATCTATGGCCTGTCTAAGGACAGGCTGAAGTTCCTCATTAACATACTATACAGCTTCTAAATTTGGCCATACACTGTACAAATTTTTTCAGGTTCCTGGTTTGAAATTCATTTAGCAGGTTGTCTAGTCAGCCCTTTCCCTCCTGACATTCTTTTATTAAAAAAACTAAAAGTTAGCTAATAATCATATTTGCCAGCACAGTACAGACAGGTTTAATTATAGCAAACACAGCTTCCTAGCTCCCTTGTAAACAAATATTGTTATTATTATACAGGATTTATATGGCGCCGACAGTTTGCTCAGCGCTTTACAAAATAAAAGGAGACAATACAGCAACAATACAGTTCAATACAAGAGGGTTAGGAGGGTTCTGCTCCTTGAAGTTTACAATCTAAGAGGAAGGGGCTGGTGGTACAAAAGGTAATAACTGTGGGGGATGGACTGGTAGAAGGAATAGAAGATTCTGTTATTAGCTGAAGGCAGGATAGGCTTCCCTGAAGAAATAGGTTTTCAGAGATCGCCTAAAAGTGAGCAGAGTAGGCGATAGTCTGATAAATTGGGGTAGAGAGTTCCAGAAGATGGGGGAGGGCCTGGAGAAGTCCTGGAGACTAGCATGGGAAGAGGAGATAAGGAAGCTAGAGAGCAGGAGGTTGTGGGAGGAGCAGAGAGGATGGTTTTGGTGATATTTGGAGACAAGATTGGTGATGTAATTTGGGGCAGAGTTATAAATGGTTTTATATGTGATTGTTAATGTTTTGAAATGTATTCGTTGGGCAGTGGGAAGCCAGTGGAGGGATTGGCAGAGAGGGGTGGCAGATATGGATCGGTTAGTAAGGTGGCAGCAGCATTTATGATAGACTGAAGAGGGTACAGCCTGCGATTAGGTAGGCCAATGAGGAGGGAGTTACAATAGTCAAGGCGAGAGATAACAAGAGAGTGAACAAGTTGCTTAGTGGTTTCAGAGGTTAAGAACGGGCGTATCTTTGGGATGTTGCAGAGGTGAAGTCTACAAGATTTGGACAGTGATTGGATTTGGGGCTGAAAGGACAGATGGGAGTCTAGGATTACACCTAGTACCCTGGTATGAAGGGAGAGACTGATGGTTGTATTGTTGATCTTGATGGAGAAGTCGGGGGGGGGGGGGGGGGCACGGGCTACAGGGAATAGTATGAGCTCAGTTTTAGAAAGATTGAGTTTGAGGAAGTGGAGTGACATCCATGCCGATATGTCACTTAGTAGGTTAGTAAATCGAGAGGAGACTGAAGGGTGAGGTAAAGAGTAGAAAGATAGATTTGTGTGTCATCAGCATAGAGATGGTACTTAAAGTCATGGGAGTTTATCAAGTGACCAAGAGAGGAGGTGTAGATGTAGAAGAGAAGGGGTCCAAGGACAGAACCTTGAGGGGCCTCTACAGAAAGAGGAAGTGGAGAGGAGGATTCAGACTTATATGTAACGCTGAAGGAGCGCTGCGATAGGTAGGAGGAGAACCAGGAGAGAGCAGAGTCTCGGAGGCCAAGAGAGTGGAATTTTTTACAGGAGAGGATGGTCAACTGTATCAAAAGCCTCAGAGAGGTCAAGTAGT
The DNA here is from genome assembly GCF_062004578.1 of Staurois parvus. Classification (NCBI taxonomy): domain Eukaryota; kingdom Metazoa; phylum Chordata; class Amphibia; order Anura; family Ranidae; genus Staurois; species Staurois parvus. The sequence goes on along the minus strand of NW_028318039.1, from coordinate 15,980,647 downwards.
AAGAGTACAGAGTAGTGGACATTGGTTTTAGCAGTTAGTAAATCATTAGGGAGTTTTAATAGGGCAGTTTCAGTGGAGTGTAGTGAGTGAAAGCCAGACTGTAAAGGGTCAAAAAGGTTGATGTCAGTGAGGTAGGAGCTCAGGTGATTGTAGACTAAGCGTTCTAAGAGTTTAGAGGTAAACGGGAGCAGGGAGATGGGTCTTAAGTTGTTCAGGTTGGTGGGGTCCAGTGAGGGCTTTTTAAGTATGGGAGTGATGTGTGCATGCTTTAGAGGGGTGGGGAAGGCACCGTTAGAGAAGGAGAGATTGAAGATGTGAGTGAGGGAGCATAGGATAGAAGAAGAGGGTGACTGTAGTATTTGTGAGGGGACAGGATCCAGGGGGCAGGTAGAGAGATGGGCTTCTGAGAAGACTTTAGTGTCCTCCTCGGTAGTAGCACGGTCAAAAGAAGTGTTGAGGGAGGTTTAGTATAAGGTATGATAAGTGGGATAGATGTCTGTGCAATGGAAATGCCCCTACGAATTACATCAATCTTGTTTTTGAAATGATTTGCAATCTCATAAGCAGTGAGTGAGGTACTGGGTAGAGGTGGAGCTAGAAATAAGTAGGATTTTTAAGTGCTGAAATTTCCAGAGCATCTAAAAAAAGTTAAGCTGCAATTTTTAAGTATTTTCTCAGGTATGCTATGTGAATGGCAACGTGTAACAAATACAAGTAGGTGTTATCCTGATTTGGCCGTAGAAACAGAAATACACTTTAAACACACACACACACCATATGCCTGTGCACTACACACATCATGGTAATGCACATTTTAGGAGTTGCTACCCTGTGGCGCACCAACACACTAAACGTTGTTTCATGCCAGGGGGCACATGTTATAGAACTCATGCTTGTTGTTGTGCATTGTGTGCATGCACGGCAGTGCATTGTTACAATGCATCACAGTACTTCATTTTTGTTTCACCATAAGAAACTAGAGCTTGTTAACCTTCCAGAGAATCCTTTGCACATAGCACTTGTCCCCATCTAAATCCCTTCCGTGGCACCTTGGTTTGGAGAAAGCAATCTCCTCATATTAAATTGGAAACCCTACAGGAATCCAAGGATTTGGGTGCCCTAGCAGATACCAATCCCCATTTATATTACATCGCAGCTCAGCTATAACAATTTACAGCATGGTGGTCTGATAAGTACATGGACCCAGTTAAATCACTCCTCCTAAGCATAGTGCCTGCTGATGATCTGGTGGAAAGTCTAGAAGCAGGCATTACATGACATGACATGACATAGACATAGTTGACATAATTAACCCCAATTGATAAATACTCGCTCTGAATTGCGAGGCAAAATCAGAAAGGTCACAGAGAAAGAAGAAAAGAAAAAAAATAGTATTTTACAGTATTTTAATATTTCTTTTTATAGAGTGTTATCTCTATCGGTACATCTTAATCCCTACAACGTTTTGTGATGGATTGAGGAGATATATGGTCTAAGAGTAAATAAGGGATGGTACCAATTGAGTATATATATACACGAACTACCCCTTAACTTCCTGGTCTGAAAGCAATAAGACTACAGCATACCTCAAAATTTTTGAGATGGGAAAGAGGGACAACTATTAGAAAAAGTATGTAGGCATAGGACAGACCCTCTGCCACATCCCCTTAAAGAAGAATGCTAACACAAAATGTTTAGTTAAACCCACAAGTGTTTTGTTTTTGTTTTTTACTACAACCATTCTTTTATACTGGCTTGTGAAATTTACAAGAACAGAAATTTAGAATTTGGATGAAAGATTTAGCATTTAGCATAGGACAAATGAGGAGGAAGGAGTGACTTTGTTCCAAATCAGGGACAGTCCCTCGAAATCAGGGACAGTTGGGAGCTATGCTACAGTATGAAAAAAATGCCATACTTGGAATTCCTTATTAAACACGTACTTATTATTATATACCTTAAAAAGGCGAAAATTAAACTCAAAATTTTGATCCATGATTTGTTTATGAAATATCTGATTGCTTTTTGGCCTGCTAGAATTATCCTCCGTTTCATGGGGGTAGTTGGGCTGTTTGTACTGCTTGCAACTGATTTTATTTCCTGTCTACTATAAACATACAAGCAGACAGAAGGATAGATCAGTTGATATACTTTGTTGTCTGCTAAGTTGACTAGAACATGTGCCTGGCATATTCTTTGTGTGAATCATACAGTGATTTTTTACTGAGTGAGGAAAGTACAATACCTTTCGTCTCCTGTAAATTATTATGAACATATTTGCTAGCATTGGATCTCATATATTGACTTTCTTTACCAGGGCCTCTAGTGTCTCAGCTCACGGAGACATTGCAGGTAGATTTTTTATAATTTCCTGACTGCACTCACCCATAGTAGTCACAAAGTTATTCATAAACTGCATAACAGAAAAGGGAGTGCTGCTCGTAAAAAGCCTTTATCATTCCATAATTTTTCATAGGAAATATTTATTTTTAAATGGAAATCTGTGGATAAACTTTATTGGTGTAAAAGTACTTTTTATATATTTTTTCTACTTTTGCCTGTAATTCACAGTACCATTATCCTGGCAAAAAAAAAATATCCTAATCATACAGTACAGGACACAGGTAAAGTATTCCTAGACAATGAAATCTAATGCAGTCACCACATCTAATGATTGGTAAGCTGAAATATATTACCTTTTTGGATTTGGGTTTAATACGACTTTAAAGCAGAATTCCATGCAAAGAAATGTTTGTACCACGCAGTGGGGCTGTGCCAGCACTGCATGGACTAACTGCTTGTTTGTATCTAGGGGTGATAAGAGCAAAGATATACATACCTAATCCGCTGATCCTCCGAGCGCAAGAAATGGCCCCTGCTGCTTCTGCCCCCCTGCACGCTAGCGATCTTGTGAATGGACTGTTCCTGATGTCATCACACCCATAGACTGGCTCTGGGAGTGAGGACGGCTGGAACAGTCCACCGCTGGACATGAGGGATCACCATTTTTGGGAGGTTCAAAGGACAGGGTAAGTATAGCCTTTCTGGGGCCCCCTGGGCAAAATGAGCAGTTAACCCATGCAGTGCAGGCACAGCCCAACTGCATGGGAAATAAAATTTACATGGAGTTCTGCTTTAAACTCTAAAGTATATTCCCAATTATAGACATTAAACTAACTGGTCTGTAGTTACTCGGAAAAGATCTTGATCCATTTTTAAATATTGGCACCACATTGGTCTTACACCAATCCAGTGTTAATTTGCCAGTCATTAAAGAGCCTCTAAAAATTAAAAAATTGAAATAACAGAGCTCAACTCTTTGAAGACACATATCTACTTGAGCCATCGTGGATAATTTTGCAGTATGTCAAAACTATCCTCATTAAGGACCTGAGCTCCCCATTTCCCTTTGTGTATGCAGAGATGAAGAAGGTATTTAATAAATTTGCATTGCCTGTGTCCCTAGTCACAACTCAAAATTATCTTGTAAAGGGCCTACATGTTAAGACCTGACCTTTTTTACTATTATTATATTTGATGAATTTTTGGGGATTATCCTACTCTCTTTTGCAACCTGTCATTCATTTTTAATGTTTGTAGACTTGCTTTCCTTTTTACACATTCTATTACATTCTTTGTAATTTTTAAATGATAATAATATTCCTTCATTTGTATGTTTTTTATACGTTTCCTTCTCTTTTTTTAACTTTGGAAGTGAGCCACATAGGTGTTTTTTTTAGTACTTAAAATGTATCGCCCGTGGCAATATAATTAGCAGTGTGTTTACATACAGTCAATTTGAAGCACTCCCATATCTGTTATGTGTCCTAATGACAACATTCCTTCCCAGCATAAATCTTGAAAAACAGCCCTCAGCCTTGGAAAATGTTCTCTCTTAAAGTTAAGTTGTGTTTTTATCTTTACAGTATGATGTATTTTATTGTTATTTACAGCTAACATTTAATGAAATCATGTTATAATCACTGCTACCCAAATGTTCTTTGAGTTTAACAGGTCCAGTAGAGAATCATTTCTAATTGGGACTTCTATAAACTGTACCGTAAATTGTCTGTTTCAGCAGGATAGTTAAAACCCCCCATTATTATCATTGCCCCAGCTTTGCAGCCCTATCTATCTGTGCAAGGAGCTGGGTCTCCCCCTCCTCATTACACTGGTCATAATTAACCTTGGAAGGGACACCCTGCTTCCAAGCCTACCATTGCAAGATGGATAAGAAATCTGCTAGAGCTTACCATCTCATGAACAAATCTCCTTCTGCACATTTATGTATTCCACCCAGGGGCGGACTGACCATTTGGAAACTCCGGCACTGCCCGAGGGCCCGGGGTCAGTAGGGGGCCCCATGAGATGCCCCTGGTACCTTTTTCATAGGCTTTTTTGAGTTTGGGCAAGGATGCAGGGGCCCCATGATCCCCTATTGCCCAGGGGCCCCATGAGTTGTCAGTCCGCCCCTGATTCTGGGAGTCTCCAGGGCATTTTGACACAAGGCCCCTGTAGCTCAGCTGTGTAAGCTTCCACCTGGTCATCTGTTCCTACTTTTTCAAATTTCTACCAGGTGGATGTTCAATCCTCTGTAAATACAGCTTTTGGCTGAACGATTCTTGCAGTGGTACTCTGAAGTTGGGGCACTCTGAAGTTGGGTCTGTTGACCCCCGTTGTTATTGGACCTGTTGACACAGTTCTGATTACCTGGTTTTTACCCACCCTTCTCATTCATTACTTAAAAGACCCCTAGGGACTATGAATACCTTGCCTGTATCCTATACTGTACAATTAAAATTAGAGTAAGTTTGACTTGCCTGTAAATTCCATATCTTGGATTACAGGAAAGGACACAGGATACCTTCCCTTCCATTCCTTGGTTACTCTAAATTGCTTGCTACAAAACCGAGGGCTCACCAAGTGGGTTAGGGTTATGCGAGCGCACAGGGCCCACAGTGTCTGAGGATGGACGTTGGCGCAGAAAGGCAGAGACCAACTGACTACATAGGTGGTTTTTATAGTACGTAATTTTGGCCTCCCTCTCAGCAGGTGTGAAAAAGGCCACCATTTTGGAACGGTAGGGAGGGTCCAACAAGGTGGACAGCCAAAAGTCATCCCTCTGTCTGATGGTTATTATTCGGCTGTCGCTACGCAAGCAACCGAGCATGCTATGGGCCATTTGTGCTAAGGAATGCGAGGGACTCCCTGCCTCCATCTCCACAGCATACTGCCACGGTGCGTCTGGGTCCTCTGTCTCCTCCTCCTCCTCCACTACCAGATGCTCCTGCTCCTCCACTCCTGTCCGCTGAGTGGAAAAACCACCCATTTCACTCAATAATTCCTGAGCACCAATGTCCTCCTCTACCTCCTCCTCTTCTTCCTGTCCTGCCCCCACAGGGGTCATGTGGCGTTGAGATCTGTGCGCCACGTCTACCGCACCCTGACCAGCTATTGTTAACAGCATTTGTTCCAGGACGTGCAACAGAGGAATGACGTCGTTCATCCCATAGTCCTGCCGACTCACGAATAGCGTGGCCTCCTCAAAGGGCCTGAGCAAGCGGCAGGTGTCATGCATGAGCAGCCAATGGCTGACATCTAAGTTACACAGGGGAGTACCTTTATCCGCTTGTAACATCAGGAAATCGGTGATGGCCTTTCGCTGTTCGTAAAGGCGGTCTAACATAGGTAGGGTTGAATTCCACCTTGTTGCAACGTCACAGCATGAGGAGTCGGTACAGGGGCCCATGGCAGATTAGGGGCCTGGCCGCAGCAAAGTGAGGCCCGTAATCTGCCAGCACCCTATCACAAAATGGAACCCAGCAGCAGTGTGAGGACACCTGAAAGTGGCACATGGCAGAGTGTGGCGATGGAGACAGCAGCAATAGGAGGCAGTACAGGGACCCATGAGACACTGTGGACCTGGCAGCAGCGTGAGGAGGCGGTACAGGGGCCCATGGCAGATTAGGGGCCTGGCCGCAGCAATGGGAGGCCCGTAATCTGCCAGCACCCTATGACAAAATGGAACCCAGCAGCAGTGTGAGGACACCTGAAAGTGGCACATGGCAGAGTGTGGCGATGGAGACAGCAGCAATGGGAGGCCGTACAGGGACCCATGAGACACTGTGGACCTGGCAGCAGCGTGAGGAGGCGGTACAGGGGCCCATGGCAGATTAGGGGCCTGGCCGCAGCAATGTGAGGCCCGTAATCTGCCAGCACCCTATGACAAAATGGAACCCAGCAGCAGTGTGAGGACACCTGAAAGTGGCACATGGCAGAGTGTGGCGATGGAGACAGCAGCAATGGGAGGCGGTACAGGGACCCATGACACACTGTGGACCTGGCAGCAGCGTGAGGAGGCGGTACAGGGGCCCATGGCAGATTAGGGGCCTGGCAGCAGCTATGGGAGACGCCCGTAATCTGCCAGCAACCTATGACAAAATGGAACCCAGCAGGAGTGTGAGGAGACCTGAAAGTGGCACATGGCAGAGTGTGGCGATGGAGACAGCAGCAATGGGAGGCCGTACAGGGACCCATGAGACACTGTGGACCTGGCAGCAGCGTGAGGAGGCGGTACAGGGGCCCATGGCAGATTAGGGGCCTGGTCGCAGCAATGTGAGGCCCGTAATCTGCCAGCACCCTATGACAAAATGGAACCCAGCAGCAGTGTGAGGACACCTGAAAGTGGAACATGGCAGAGTGTGGCGATGAAGACAGCAGCAATGGGAGGCGGTACAGGGACCCATGACACACTGTGGACCTGGCAGCAGCGTGAGGAGGCGGTACAGGGGCCCATGGCAGATTAGGGGCCTGGCAGCAGCTATGGGAGGCCTGTAATCTGCCAGCATCCTATGACAAAATGGAACCCAGCAGGAGTGTGAGGAGACCTGAAAGTGGCACATGGCAGAGTGTGGCGATGGAGACAGCAGCAATGGGAGGTGGTACAGGGACCCATGACACACTGTGGACCTGGCAGCAGCGTGAGGCGGTACGGGGGCCCATGGCAGATTAGGGGCCTGGCAGCAGCTATGGAAGACGCCCGTAATCTGCCAGCATCCTATGACAAAATGGAACCCAGCAGGAGTGTGAGGAGACCTGAAAGTGGCACATGGCAGAGTGTGGCGATGGAGACAGCAGCAATGGGAGGCGGTACAGGGACCCATGACACACTGTGGACCTGGCAGCAGCGTGAGGAGGCGGTACAGGGGCCCATGGCAGATTAGGGGCCTGGCAGCAGCTATGGGAGACGCCCGTAATCTGCCAGCATCCTATGACAAAATGGAACCCAGCAGGAGTGTGAGGAGAACTGAAAGTGGCACATGGCAGAGTGTGGCGATGGAGACAGCAGCAATGGGAGGCCGTACAGGGACCCATGACACACTGTGGACCTGGCAGCAGCGTGAGGAGGCGGTACAGGGGCCATTGGCAGATTAGGGGCCTGGCAGCAGCTATGGGAGGCCTGTAATCTGCCAGCATCCTATGACAAAATGGAACCCAGCAGGAGTGTGAGGAGACCTGAAAGTGGCACATGGCAGAGTGTGGCGATGGAGACAGCAGCAATGGGAGGCGGTACAGGGACCCATGACACACTGTGGACCTGGCAGCAGCGTGAGGAGGCGGTACAGGGGCCCATGGCAGATTAGGGGCCTGGAAGCAGCTATGGGAGGCCTGTAATCTGCCAGCATCCTATGACAAAATGGAACCCAGCAGGAGTGTGAGGAGACCTGAAAGTGGCACATGGCAGAGTGTGGCGATGGAGACAGCAGCAATGGGAGGCGGTACAGGGACCCATGACACACTGTGGACCTGGCAGCAGCGTGAGGAGGCGGTACAGGGGCCCATGGCAGATTAGGGGCCTGGCAGCAGCTATGGGAGACGCCCGTAATCTGCCAGCAACCTATGACAAAATGGAACCCAGCAGGAGTGTGAGGAGACCTGAAAGTGGAACATGGCAGAGTGTGGCGATGGAGACAGCAGCAATGGGAGGCCGTACAGGGACCCATGACACACTGTGGACCTGGCAGCAGCGTGAGGAGGCGGTACAGGGGCCCATGGCAGATTACAGGCCTGGCAGCAGCAATGGGAGACGCCCGTAATCTGCCAGCATCCTATGACAAAATGGAACCCAGCAGGAGTGTGAGGAGACCTGAAAGTGGCACATGGCAGAGTGTGGCGATGGAGACAGCAGCAATGGGAGGCGGTACAGGGACCCATGACACACTGTGGACCTGGCAGCAGCGTGAGGAGGTGGTACAGGGGCCCATGGCAGATTAGGGGCCTGGCAGCAGCTATGGGAGACGCTCGTAATCTGCCAGCAACCTATGACAAAATGGAACCCAGCAGGAGTGTGAGGAGACCTGAAAGTGGCACATGGCAGAGTGTGGCGATGGAGACAGCAGCAATGGGAGGCGGTACAGGGACCCATGACACACTGTGGACCTGGCAGCAGCGTGAGGAGGCGGTACAGGGGCCCATGGCAGATTAGGGTCCTGGCAGCAGCTATGGGAGGCCTGTAATCTGCCAGCATCCTATGACAAAATGGAACCCAGCAGGAGTGTGAGGAGACCTGAAAGTGGCACATGGCAGAGTGTGGCGATGGAGACAACAGCAATGGGAGGCGGTACAGGGACCCATGACACACTGTGGACCTGGCAGCAGCGTGAGGAGGCGGTACAGGGGCCCATGGCAGATTAGGGGCCTGGCAGAAGCTATGGGAGGCCTGTAATCTGCCAGCATCCTATGACAAAATGGAACCCAGCAGGAGTGTGAGGAGACCTGAAAGTGGCACATGGCAGAGTGTGGCGATGGAGACAGCAGCAATGGGAGGCGGTAGAGGGACCCATGACACACTGTGGACCTGGCAGCAGCGTGAGGAGGCGGTACAGGGGCCCATGGCAGATTAGGGGCCTGGCAGCAGCTATGGGAGGCCTGTAATCTGCCAGCATCCTATGACAAAATGGAACCCAGCAGGAGTGTGAGGAGACCTGAAAGTGGCACATGGCAGAGTGTGGCGATGGAGACAGCAGCAATGGGAGGCGGTACAGGGACCCATGACACACTGTGGACCTGGCAGCAGCGTGAGGAGGTGGTACAGAGGCCCATGGCAGATTAGGGGCCTGGCAGCAGCTATGGGAGGCCTGTAATCTGCCAGCATCCTATGACAAAATGGAACCCAGCAGGAGTGTGAGGAGACCTGAAAGTGGCACATGGCAGAGTGTGGCGATGGAGACAGCAGCAATGGGAGGCGGTAAAGGGACCCATGACACACTGTGGACCTGGCAGCAGCGTAAGGAGGTGGTACGGGGGCCCATGGCAGATTAGGGGCCTGGTAGCAGCTATGGGAGACGCCCGTAATCTGCCAGCATCCTATGACAAAATGGAACCCAGCAGGAGTGTGAGGAGACCTGAAAGTGGCACATGGCAGAGTGTGGCGATGGAGACAGCAGCAATGGGAGGCGGTACAGGGACCCATGACACACTGTGGACCTGGCAGCAGCGTGAGGAGGCGGTAAAGGGGCCATTGGCAGATTAGGGGCCTGGCAGCAGCTATGGGAGACGCCCGTAATCTGCCAGCATCCTATGACAAAATGGAACCCAGCGGGAGTGTGAGGAGACCTGAAAGTGGCACATGGCAGAGTGTGGCGATGGAGACAGCAGCAATGGGAGGCGGTACAGGGACCCATGACACACTGTGGACCTGGCAGCAGCGTGAGGAGGCGGTACAGGGGCCCATGGCAGATTAGGGGCCTGGCAGCAGCTATGGGAGACGCCCGTAATCTGCCAGCATCCTATGACAAAATGGAACCCAGCAGGAGTGTGAAGAGACCTGAAAGTGGCACATGGCAGAGTGTGGCGATGGAGACAGCAACAATGGGAGGCGGTACAGGGACCCATGACACACTGTGGACCTGGCAGCAGCGTGAGGAGGCGGTACAGGGGCCCATGGCAGATTAGGGGCCTAGCAGCAGCTATGGGAGACGCCCGTAATCTGCAAGCAACCTATGACAAAATGGAACCCAGCAGGAGTGTGAGGAGACCTGAAAGTGGCACATGGCAGAGTGTGGCGATGGAGACAGCAGCAATGGGAGGCCGTACAGGGACCCATGACACACTGTGGACCTGGCGGTAGCGTGAGGAGGCGGTACAGGGGCCCATGGCAGATTACAGGCCTGGCAGCAGCAATGGGAGACGCCCGTAATCTGCCAGCATCCTATGACAAAATGGAACCCAGCAGGAGTGTGAGGAGACCTGAAAGTGGCACATGGCAGAGTGTGGCGATGGAGACAGCAGCAATGGGAGGCGGTACAGGGACCCATGACACACTGTGGACCTGGCAGCAGCATGAGGATGCGGTACGGGGGCCCATGGCAGATTAGGGGCCTGGCAGCAGCTATGGGAGACGCCCGTAATCTGCCAGCATCCTATGACAAAATGGAACCCAGCAGGAGTGTGAGGAGACCTGAAAGTGGCACATGGCAGAGTGTGGCGATGGAGACAGCAGCAATGGGAGGCCGTACAGGGACCCATGACACACTGTGGACCTGGCAGCAGCGAGAGGAGGCGGTACAGGGGCCCATGGCAGATTAGGGGCCTGGCAGCAGCAATGGGAGGCCTGTAATCTGCCAGCATCCTATGACAAAATGGAACCCAGCAGGAGTGTGAGGAGACCTGAAAGTGGCACATGGCAGAGTGTGGCGATGGAGACAGCAGCAATGGGAGGCCGTAAAGGGACCCATGACACACTGTGGACCTGGCAGCAGCGTGAGGAGGTGGTACAGGGGCCCATGGCAGATTACAGGCCTGGCAGCAGCAATGGCAGACGCCCGTAATCTGCCAGCATCCTATGACAAAATGGAACCCAGCAGGAGTGTGAGGAGACCTGAAAGTTGCACATGGCAGAGTGTGGCGATGGAGACAGCAGCAATGGGAGGCGGTACAGGGACCCATGACACACTGTGGACCTGGCAGCAGCATGAGGAGGTGGTACGGGGGCCCATGGCAGATTAGGGGCCTGGCAGCAGCAGATTAGGGGCCTGGCAGCAGCTATGGGAGACGCCCGTAATCTGCCAGCAACCTATGACAAATTGGAACCCAGCAGGAGTGTGAGGAGACCTGATAGTGGCACATGGCAGAGTGTGGCGATGGAGACAGCAGCAATGGGAGGCGGTACAGGGACCCATGACACACTGTGGACCTGGCAGCAGCGTGAGGAGGCGGTACAAGGGCCCATGGCAGATTAGGGGCCTGGCAGCAGCTATGGGAGGCCTGTAATCTGCCAGCATCCTATGACAAAATGGAACCCAGCAGGAGTGTGAGGAGACCTGAAAGTGGCACATGGCAGAGTGTGGCGATGGAGACAGCAGCAATGGGAGGCGGTACAGGGACCCATGACACACTGTGGACCTGGCAGCAGCGTGAGGAGGCGGTACGGGGGCCCATGGCAGATTAGGGGCCTGGCAGCAGCTATGGGAGACGCCCGTAATCTGCAAGCATCCTATGACAAAATGGAACCCAGCAGGAGTGTGAGGAGACCTGAAAGTGGCACATGGCAGAGTGTGGCGATGGAGACAGCAGCAATGGGAGGCGGTACAGGGACCCATGACACACTGTGGACCTGGCAGCAGCGTGAGGAGGCGGTACAGGGGCCCATGGCAGATTAGGGGCCTGGCAGCAGCTATGGGAGACGCCCGTAATCTGCCAGCAACCTATGACAAAATGGAACCCAGCAGGAGTGTGAGGAGACCTGAAAGTGGCACATGGCAGAGTGTGGCGATGGAGACAGCAGCAATGGGAGGCCGTACAGGGACCCATGACACACTGTGGACCTGGCAGCAGCGTGAGGAGGCAGTACGGGGGCCCATGGCAGATTAGGGGCCTGGCAGCAGCTATGGGAGGCCTGTAATCTGCCAGCATCCTATGACAAAATGGAACCCAGCAGGAGTGTGAGGAGACCTGAAAGTGGCACATGGCAGAGTGTGGCGATGGAGACAGCAACAATGGGAGGCGGTACAGGGACCCATGACACACTGTGGACCTGGCAGCAGCGTGAGGAGGCGGTACGGGGGCCCATGGCAGATTAGGGGCCTGGCAGCAGCTATTGGAGACGCCCGTAATCTGCCAGCATCCTATGACAAAATGGAACCCAGCAGGAGTGTGAGGAGACCTGAAAGTGGCACATGGCAGAGTGTGGCGATGGAGACAGCAGCAATGGGAGGCGGTACAGGGACCCATGACACACTGTGGACCTGGCAGCAGCGTGAGGAGGCGGTACAGGGGCCCATGGCAGATTAGGGGCCTGGCAGCAGCTATGGGAGACACCCGTAATCTGCCAGCATCCTATGACAAAATGGAACCCAGCAGGAGTGTAAAGAGACCTGAAAGTGGCACATGGCAGAGTGTGGCGATGGAGACAGCAACAATGGGAGGCGGTACAGGGACCCATGAAACACTGTGGACCTGGCAGCAGCGTGAGGAGGCGGTACAGGGGCCCATGGCAGATTAGGGGCCTAGCAGCAGCTATGGGAGACGCCCGTAATCTGCAAGCAACCTATGACAAAATGGAACCCAGCAGCAGTGTGAGGAGACCTGAAAGTGGCACATGGCAGAGTGTGGCGATGGAGACAGCAGCAATGGGAGGCCGTACAGGGACCCATGACACACTGTGGACCTGGCGGTAGCGTGAGGAGGCGGTACAGGGGCCCATGGCAGATTACAGGCCTGGCAGCAGCAATGGGAGATGCCCGTAATCTGCCAGCATCCTATGACAAAATGGAACCCAGCAGGAGTGTGAGGAGACCTGAAAGTGGCACATGGCAGAGTGTGGCGATGGAGACAGCAGCAATGGGAGGCGGTACAGGGACCCATGACACACTGTGGACCTGGCAGCAGCATGAGGATGCGGTACGGGGGCCCATGGCAGATTAGGGGCCTGGCAGCAGCTATGGGAGACGCCCGTAATCTGCCAGCATCCTATGACAAAATGGAACCCAGCAGGAGTGTGAGGAGACCTGAAAGTGGCACATGGCAGAGTGTGGCGATGGAGACAGCAGCAATGGGAGGCCGTACAGGGACCCATGACACACTGTGGACCTGGCAGCAGCGAGAGGAGGCGGTACAGGGGCCCATGGCAGATTAGGGGCCTGGCAGCAGCAATGGGAGGCCTGTAATCTGCCAGCATCCTATGACAAAATGGAACCCAGCAGGAGTGTGAGGAGACCTGAAAGTGGCACATGGCAGAGTGTGGCGATGGAGACAGCAGCAATGGGAGGCCGTAAAGGGACCCATGACACACTGTGGACCTGGCAGCAGCGTGAGGAGGTGGTACAGGGGCCCATGGCAGATTACAGGCCTGGCAGCAGCAATGGCAGACGCCCGTAATCTGCCAGCATCCTATGACAAAATGGAACCCAGCAGGAGTGTGAGGAGACCTGAAAGTTGCACATGGCAGAGTGTGGCGATGGAGACAGCAGCAATGGGAGGCGGTACAGGGACCCATGACACACTGTGGACCTGGCAGCAGCATGAGGAGGCGGTACGGGGGCCCATGGCAGATTAGGGGCCTGGCAGCAGCAGATTAGGGGCCTGGCAGCAGCTATGGGAGACGCCCGTAATCTGCAAGCATCCTATGACAAAATGGAACCCAGCAGGAGTGTGAGGAGACCTGAAAGTGGCACATGGCAGAGTGTGGCGATGGAGACAGCAGCAATGGGAGGCGGTACAGGGACCCATGACACACTGTGGACCTGGCAGCAGCGTGAGGAGGCGGTACAGGGGCCCATGGCAGATTAGGGGCCTGGCAGCAGCTATGGGAGACGCCCGTAATCTGCCAGCAACCTATGACAAATTGGAACCCAGCAGGAGTGTGAGGAGACCTGATAGTGGCACATGGCAGAGTGTGGCGATGGAGACAGCAGCAATGGGAGGCGGTACAGGGACCCATGACACACTGTGGACCTGGCAGCAGCGTGAGGAGGCGGTACAAGGGCCCATGGCAGATTAGGGGCCTGGCAGCAGCTATGGGAGGCCTGTAATCTGCCAGCATCCTATGACAAAATGGAACCCAGCAGGAGTGTGAGGAGACCTGAAAGTGGCACATGGCAGAGTGTGGCGATGGAGACAGCAGCAATGGGAGGCGGTACAGGGACCCATGACACACTGTGGACCTGGCAGCAGCGTGAGGAGGCGGTACAGGGGCCCATGGCAGATTAGGGGCCTGGCAGCAGCTATGGGAGGCCTGTAATCTGCCAGCATCCTATGACAAAATGGAACCCAGCAGGAGTGTGAGGAGACCTGAAAGTGGCACATGGCAGAGTGTGGCGATGGAGACAGCAGCAATGGGAGGCGGTACAGGGACCCATGACACACTGTGGACCTGGCAGCAGCGTGAGGAGGCGGTACGGGGGCCCATGGCAGATTAGGGGCCTGGCAGCAGCTATGGGAGACGCCCGTAATCTGCAAGCATCCTATGACAAAATGGAACCCAGCAGGAGTGTGAGGAGACCTGAAAGTGGCACATGGCAGAGTGTGGCGATGGAGACAGCAGCAATGGGAGGCGGTACAGGGACCCATGACACACTGTGGACCTGGCAGCAGCGTGAGGAGGCGGTACAGGGGCCCATGGCAGATTAGGGGCCTGGCAGCAGCTATGGGAGACGCCCGTAATCTGCCAGCAACCTATGACAAAATGGAACCCAGCAGGAGTGTGAGGAGACCTGAAAGTGGCACATGGCAGAGTGTGGCAATGGAGACAGCAGCAATGGGAGGCCGTACAGGGACCCATGACACACTGTGGACCTGGCAGCAGTGTGAGGAGGCAGTACGGGGGCCCATGGCAGATTAGGGGCCTGGCAGCAGCTATGGGAGGCCTGTAATCTGCCAGCATCCTATGACAAAATGGAACCCAGCAGGAGTGTGAGGAGACCTGAAAGTGGCACATGGCAGAGTGTGGCGATGGAGACAGCAACAATGGGAGGCGGTACAGGGACCCATGACACACTGTGGACCTGGCAGCAGCGTGAGGAGGCGGTACGGGGGCCCATGGCAGATTAGGGGCCTGGCAGCAGCTATGGGAGACGCCCGTAATCTGCCAGCATCCTATGACAAAATGGAACCCAGCAGGAGTGTGAGGAGACCTGAAAGTGGCACATGGCAGAGTGTGGCGATGGAGACAGCAGCAATGGGAGGCGGTACAGGGACCCATGACACACTGTGGACCTGGCAGCAGCGTGAGGAGGCGGTACAGGGGCCCATGGCAAATTAGGGGCCTGGCAGCAGCTATGGGAGACGCCCGTAATCTGCCAGCAACCTATGACAAAATGGAACCCAGCAGGAGTGTGAGGAGACCTGAAAGTGGCACATGGCAGAGTGTGGCGATGGAGACAGCAGCAATGGGAGGCGGTACAGGGACCCATGACACACTGTGGACCTGGCAGCAGCGTGAGGAGGCGGTACAGGGGCCCATGGCAGATTAGGGGCCTGGCAGCAGCTATGGGAGGCCTGTAATCTGCAAGCATCCTATGACAAAATGGAACACAGCAGCAGTGTGAGGAGACCTGAAAGTGGCACATGGCATGACACACTGTGGACCTGGCAGCAGCATGAGGCGGTACAGGGGCCCATGGCAGATTAGGGGCCTGGCAGCAGCTATGGGAGGCCCGTAATCTGCCAGCACCCTATGACAAAATGGAACACAGCAGCAGTGTGAGGAGACCTGAAAGTGGCACATGGCATGACACACTGTGGACCTGGCAGCAGCATGAGGCGGTACAGGGGCCCATGGCAGATTAGGGGCCTGGCAGCAGCAATGGGAGGCCCGTAATCTGCAAGCACCCTATGACAAAATGAAACCCAGCAGCAGTGTGAGGAGACCTGAAAGTGGCACATGGCAGGGGCATGATTCATGGCGGATTTAGTCAGTTGTGTCAGGAACTGGTGGTTTGAAATCCAGACTAATCCACGCCTGATTCATTTTCACAAACGTGAGTCTCTCCACACTTTGGGTGGACAGTCGTGTCGTCCGCGGAGTTACAATACCTCCTGCCGCACTAAACACACGCTCCGATGCCACGCTACTGGCCGGGCATGACAGCCTTTCAAGGGCAAATTCAGCTAGTTGGGGCCAAAGGTCAAGTTTCGTTGCCCAGTAGTCAAGGGGATTGTCTACCTCGGTTGGCAGGGTGCTGTCCAAGTAGCCCCAAGCCTGTTGTTTGAGCTCCTGCTCCAGGTCCACCTGATGCTGCTGCTGCTGCTGCGGCTGGTTAGTAGTTTCCTCACTGCGCTGGTGAAGAAAGCTACTCATCATCGACTGCAGACTGAGGCAGCCGCTGCTGGTGGAGCTGCCACTGCTCCTACCACCCCACCCCTCCCCTGCTGCCATGGCAGCGGAACGCGAGCGCACAGGGCCCACAGTGTCTGAGGATGGACGTTGGCGCAGAAAGGCAGAGACCAACTGACTACATAGGTGGTTTTTATAGTACGTAATTTTGGCCTCCCTCTCAGCAGGTGTGAAAAAGGCCACCATTTTGGAACGGTAGCGAGGGTCCAACAAGGTGGACAGCCAAAAGTCATCCCTCTGTCTGATGGTTATTATTCGGCTGTCACTACGCAAGCAACCGAGCATACTATGGGCCATTTGTGCCAAGGAATGCGAGGGACTCCCTGCCTCCATCTCAACAGCATACTGCCACGGTGCGTCTGGGTCCTCTGTCTCCTCCTCCTCCTCCTCCTCTACCAGATGCTCCTGCTCCTCCACTCCTGTCCGCTGAGTGGAAAAACCACCCATTTCACTCAATAATTCCTGAGCACAAATGTCCTCCTCTACCTCCTCCTCTTCTTCCTGTCCTGCCCCCACAGGGGTCATGTGGTGTTGAGATCTGTGCGCCACGTCTACCGCACCCTGACCAGCTATTGTTAACAGCATTTGTTCCAGGACGTGCAACAGAGGAATGACGTCGTTCATCCCATAGTCCTGCCGACTCACGAATCACGTGGCCTCCTCAAAGGGCCTGAGCAAGCGGCAGGTGTCACGCATGAGCTGCCAATGGCTGACATCAAAGTTACACAGGGGAGTACCTTTATCCGCTTGTAACATCAGGAAATCGGTGATGGCCTTTCGCTGTTCGTAAAGGCGGTCTAACATGTGTAGTGTTGAATTCCACCTTGTTGCAACGTCGCAGATCAGGCGATGCTGTGGAATTCCGTTCTGCCGCTGCAGCTCAAGGAGGGTGTGCTTTGCGGTGTAGGAATGGCTGAAATGCATGCAAAGTTTACGAGACATTTTAAGGATGTCTTGCAGTGGGATGGTGGATTTTAGGAACCGCTTGACAACCAGATTGAACACGTGAGCCATGCATGGCGCATGGCACAACCTTCCTTGACGCAGAGCAGACACCATGTTCTTTCCGTTGTCGGTCAACATGGTTCCGATTTTCAGTTTGCGCGGAGACAGCCATCTGTCGATTTCTCTGTTCATTACACTCAGAAGTTCCTCCCCTGTGTGACTACGTTCGCCAAGGCATACCAGGTGCAGCACAGCGTGACACCGTTGCGTCCTGCACATGTGATATGCCGGTCGGGTAATGGGACTTGGCACGGGGGTGGTGGCTGAGGACACGGCGGAAGAAGAGGTGGTAGAGGCGGACATGTTTGCTGGACCAAGGACGTGCAAACGTGGAGGCAAAAGCGTCGTGACCTGTCCAAGTTGCTGGTGCGGCTGTGTCGGCACCACGTTCACCCAGTGTGCCGTAAATGACATATACTGTCCCTGACCGTAGTTACAGCTCCACACGTCGGCGCTGCCGTGCACTTTGGCAGAGACCGACATGCTCAAAGACTGGCCCACCATCTCTTCTACATGTGAATGCAGGGCTGGCACTGCCTTTTTGGCAAAGAAATGCCGGCTTGGCACTCTCCACCGCGGCGCAGCACAAGCCATCATTTCTCGGAAAGGTGCTGAGTCCACCACTTGGAAAGGGAGGGACTGCAGCACCAGCAACTTGGACAGGAGGACGTTCAGCTTTTGCACCGTCGGGTGCGTGCTCGCAAACTGTTGTCTCTTGGAAACGGATTCCAAAAAAGACTGCTGACGGAATCCGTGAAGAGAAGTAGCAGGAGAAGGAGCATCTGAACGAGCGGAACAACTCCCCTCAGCAGAGGTGTTGGAGCCTTGACTGGCTGATAGAGGGCGATTGACGTCGGGTGACGGAGCAAGTAACGGAGTGGGTGATGGAGGGGGGGCTGGGGCAGGCAGAACCTCCGTATCTTTATCACGGTTTTCCCAGGCCACCAAATGGCGACGCTGCATATGCTGACGCAACGCTGTAGTCCCAACATGGGCCCCCTGGCCACGCTTGACTTTCTGGCCACATAGTCGACATACGGCTACGTTTACTTCCTCGGGCGGCTTGAGGAAAAATTGCCACACCGCCGAGTAGGAAACTTTGCCCCCGCTACTCCTCACTGGCTGACTGCTACTTCCTCCGTGCACACCGGCACCACTACTGGCCGTGGTGGTAGGCTGCAGTGGAGCTGGTGCTCTACTCCGTGGCCGTTTGCCTCCACTGACACTGCTGCGACCCTGCTGCCTCCTGGGCAACCCACCGACTGTTTTGCTCGCTGCCAAGCTGGCACCCTCTTCTCCTGATGATGTGGAAGAAATTGCCTGATGACGACGAGGCTGCCAAGTGCGATCAACCTCCTCATCATCAAGTAGGGTCTCCGCCTCACTACTAGCCCCCTCGGCTGCGTCTGGGTCAGGAGACAGACCTGTCTCTAGACCGGCTACCGAGCCACTCTCCTTGCCAGTACTTCTTCGCCTGGCTGCTGAAGAGGCGGATGTCTCCCCCCGTTCCTGACCGCCCTCTGTTAGCTCTTCCTCACTGTACAGTGGGGCTGAGCCCACAGCATGCGATACTTCGCTTGGTGAGGGAACAGCAAAGGACAGGGGCAGGTAGAGGACACGTGATTTCAGTGGGCTTGCTCCCGGGCCATGCCAACTAACGGTTGTGTCTGACGTACACACCGACCGTTGGCTGTAGGTGTCAGAGGTGACCTGGGAAGAGGAAGACGACCGAGCCAACCAATCGATGATGGTAGGGTTGTCGGTGCAGACACGACCGCTGGATGACACCGGGAGCACTGGCTTCTGGCTGCGACTAGTGCTGCCTCGACCCCTTCCTCTGCTGCCACGTCTGCTCGCTCCTAAAACATTGCCTCCTCTGCCACTCCTCTGCATGTTGTCTGACATACTCTTTAATTCAACGATTATGTGTCCCTGAGTAACAATTCTGTGTCTGTCCCTGAGTAACAATTCTGTGTCCCTGAGTAACAATTCTGTGTCCCTCAGTAACACTTCTGTGTCCCTCAGTAACAATTCTGTGTCCCTGAGTAACAATTCTGTGTCCCTGAGTAACAATTCTGTGTCCTTGAGTAACAATTCTGTGTCCCTCAGTAACAATTCTGTGTCTGTCCCTGAGTAACAATTCTGTGTCCCTCAGTAACAATGCTGTGTCCCTCAGTAACAATTCTGTGTCCCTCAGTAACAATTCTGTGTCTGTCCCTGAGTAACAGTTCTGTGTCCCTGAGTAACAGTTCTGTGTCCCTGAGTAACAGTTCTGTGTCCCTCAGTAACAATTCTGTGTCTGTCCCTGAGTAACAATTCTGTGTCCCTCAGTAACAATTCTGTGTCCCTCAGTAACAATTCTGTGTCCCTCAGTAACAATTCTGTGTCTGTCCCTGAGTAACAGTTCTGTGTCCCTGAGTAACAGTTCTGTGTCCCTCAGTAACAATTCTGTGTCTGTCCCTGAGTAACAATTCTGTGTCCCTCAGTAACAATTTGGTGTCCCTCAGTAACAATTCTGTGTCTGTCCCTGAGTAACAGTTCTGTGTCCCTGAGTAACAGTTCTGTGTCCCTCAGTAACAATTCTGTGTCTGTCCCTGAGTAACAATTCTGTGTCTGTCCCTCAGTAACAATTCTGTGTCCCTCAGTAACAATTCTGTGTCCCTTAGTAACAATTCTGTGTCTGTCCCTGAGTAACAGTTCTGTGTCCCTGAGTAACAGTTCTGTGTCCCTGAGTAACAATTCTGTGTCCCTCAGTAACAATTCTGTGTCTGTCCCTGAGTAACAGCTCTGTGTCCCTGAGTAACAGCTCTGTGTCCCTGAGTAACAGTTCTGTGTCCCTGAGTAACAGTTCTGTGTCCCTCAGTAACAATTCTGTGTCTGTCCCTGAGTAACAATTCTGTGTCCCTCAGTAACAATTCTGTGTCCCTCAGTAACAATTATGTGTCTGTCCCTGAGTAACAGTTCTGTGTCCCTGAGTAACAGTTCTGTGTCCCTGAGTAACAGTTCTGTGTCCCTCAGTAACAATTCTGTGTCTGTCCCTGAGTAACAATTCTGTGTCCCTCAGTAACAATTCTGTGTCCCTGAGTAACAATTCTGTGTCCCTCAGTAACAATTCTGTGTCTGTCCCTGAGTAACAGTTCTGTGTCCCTGAGTAACAGTTCTGTGTCCCTCAGTAACAATTCTGTGTCTGTCCCTGAGTAACAATTCTGTGTCCCTCAGTAACAATTCTGTGTCCCTCAGTAACAATTCTGTGTCTGTCCCTGAGTAACAGTTCTGTGTCCCTGAGTAACAGTTCTTTGTCCCTGAGTAACAGTTCTGTGTCCCTGAGTAACAATTCTGTGTCCCTCAGTAACAATTCTGTGTCCCTCAGTAACAATTCTGTGTCCCTCAGTAACAATTCTGTGTCTGTCCCTGAGTAACAATTCAGTGTCTGTCCCTGAGTAACAATTCTGTGTCCCTAAGTAACGGTTCTGTGTCCCTAAGTAACGGTTCTGTGTCCCTAAGTAACGTTTCTGTGGCCCTAAGTAACGATTCTGTGGCCCTAAGTAACGTTTCTGTGGCCCTAAGTAACGTTTCTGTGGCCCTAAGTAACGTTTCTGTGGCCCTAAGTAACAATTCTGTGGCCCTAAGTAACGTTTCTGTGGCCCTAAGTAACGTTTCTGTGTCCCTAACTCTGTCCCTAATACAGAGAGGTCTGCCTCTCTTGAATGACTGGAGGCAAATGGAGAATTCTAAAATGGCCGCCATTTATAGCTCGACCATTACACAGTGCTGGCTGGCTGGCTGCTGATTGGCTAATGCGATCACATGTCATGAATGAATGCATTATGGGTCAGCGCGCCTTGTCTGCGCGCCTTCCCAGACATCCCCGCTCTGTCGCCGCACATGTCAGGAAAAATTTCGATTCGCGCATCCGAAGTATGCTAATTTTCGGATTCGGCGCGAATCAAAATTTTTCCAATATTCGAAACGAATTCCACTTCGCCTACTTCGATTCGCTCATCTCTAATTGTGACGAGTAAACTTTAAAGCCTCTTGCACCTGAATTATTTTCTTAAACAACAACTTCAGGCACAGATAATCTATGTACTGCCTAAGCTATCCAAGAAAAAAAAATATATATACAGTATATATATATATATATATATATATACTATATATATATATTATAAACACAATGCTCAGCATAAATGAGTACACCCCAACCGATTTGTCAGAAGACCTTTACTTTCTTTTCAGAATCAACATTTTCTATGGAACACTATACTACAAAATACTCCCACAAATGCGGGCCATTGATTGCAAACAAGATTTGTTCATTTGCACAGACAAAAAAGTAATTTCCTAACAAATTCATTCAAGACCATTTTGCAAAAATGAATACACCCCAATGTAAATCTTAGGAGCAAACCTAATTTTTAGGCAACAAAATCCCAATTAACAAGATCTCAACTACAGATGAGTCTAATTATTAATTAAACAGGTGTCCCGCAGACAGATGATCATAAAAGAGCATTACTTAACAAAGAAAGCTCCTTCCCATTTCATGCTGTCAGCAATGGCACCACATGGAAGAGAAATGTCACAAGGCCTGAGAAAGAAAATAATTTCTTTATACAAGAAAAGTGAAGGCTACAAGAAGATTAGCAAAGCTTTACTTATCAGTCAGAATACTTTAGCAAAAGAGATACAAAAATGTAACAAAGATGGAAGTGCAACCATCTCACAGAGATGTCTAGGCTGTCCACGGAAGTTCACACCTCAACCGCAGCGTCTTTTGATGAGAAGGGTTGAAGAAAACCACCATGCAAGTTCACTGAAGTTAGCTAAAGAAGTAGAAAGCCAAACTGTGGTGATTGTTTCTCATGACACAGTACAGCGTACACTGCAGAGGAATGGCATGCATGGGTGTTGCCCACAAAAGAAGCCTCTCCCAAAGCCCATGCACAAAAAAGCACAGAATTTGCCAGGGCCCATGCTAAAAAAAGAAGATGACTACTGGGACTCTGTACTCTGGAGTGATGAGACCAAGATAAATGTTTTTGGAACTGATGGCTTCAAAACTGTATGGCGTCGGAAAGATGTACAATGAAAAATGCATGGTGCCTACTGTAAAACATGGTGGTGGCAGTGTCCTGTGGGGCTGCATGAGTGCTGCTGGTGTTGGAGAGCTGCATTTCATTGATGGTATCATCAATTCACAGATGTACTGCTCTATATTGAAAGAGAAGATACTACCATCACTACGTGCCCTTGGTCATTGTGCACTTTTCCAACATGACAATGATTAGAGATGAGCGAATCGAACCAGGCGAAGTGGAATTCGTTTCGAATTTCAGGATTTCGGCTGATCGGGAAAAAAAGTAGGATGAAAATAAGAAGAATTCCAAGCCGGCAAAACGTGTATCTGCAGAGCTCCGCTAAGTGTATCTGCAGAGCTCCGCTATTTCTGACAGTTCTCTGACATTCACATTTACAGCGGTTGAAACATTGTATCTATTTGTTTCCATTTATGGAAACAAATAGATACAATGTTTCAACCGCTGTAAATGTGAATGTCACAGAACTGTCAGAAATAGAGGAGCTCTGCAGATACACTTAGCGGAGCTCTGCAGATACACTTTTTGCTGGCTTGGAATTCTTCTTATTTTCTTCTTCTTCTTCTGAGGATGAGGATGAAGAAGAAGAAGAAGAAGTAGGATGAAAATAAGAAGAATTCCAAGCCGGCAAAAAGTGTATCTGCAGAGCTCCGCTAAGTGTATCTGCAGAGCTCAGCGGTTGAAACATTGTATCTATTTGTTTCCATTTATGGAAACAAATAGATACAATGTTGCAACCGCTGTAAATGTGAATGTCACAGAACTGTCAGAAATAGAGGAGCTCTGCAGATACACTTAGCGGAGCTCTGCAGATACACTTTTTGCCGGCTTGGAATTCTTCTTATTTTCTTCTTCTTCTTCTTCTAAGGATGAGGATGAGGATGAAGAAGAAAAAGAAGAAGTAGGATGAAAATAAGAAGAATTCCAAGCCGGCAAAAAGTGTATCTGCAGAGCTCCGCTAAGTGTATCTGCAGAGCTCAGCGGTTGAAACATTGTATCTATTTGTTTCCATTTATTTATTATTATTCCATTTATTTATTATTTCTTCTTCATCCTCATCCTCATCCTCAGAAGAAGAAGAAGAAGAAGAAGAAAAAAATAAGAAGAATTCCAAGCCGGCAAAAAGTGTATCTGCAGAGCTCCGCTAAGTGTATCTGCAGAGCTCAGCGGTTGAAACATTGTATCTATTTGTTTCCATTTATGGAAACAAATAGATACAATGTTGCAACCGCTGTAAATGTGAATGTCACAGAACTGTCAGAAATAGAGGAGCTCTGCAGATACACTTAGCGGAGCTCTGCAGATACACTTTTTGCCGGCTTGGAATTCTTCTTATTTTCTTCTTCTTCTTCTTCTAAGGATGAGGATGAGGATGAAGAAGAAAAAGAAGAAGTAGGATGAAAATAAGAAGAATTCCAAGCCGGCAAAAAGTGTATCTGCAGAGCTCCGCTAAGTGTATCTGCAGAGCTCAGCGGTTGAAACATTGTATCTATTTGTTTCCATTTATTTATTATTATTATTCCATTTATTTATTATTTCTTCTTCATCCTCATCCTCATCCTCAGAAGAAGAAGAAGAAGAAAATAAGAAGAATTCCAAGCCGGCAAAAAGTGTATCTGCAGAGCTCCGCTAAGTGTATCTGCAGAGCTCCTCTATTTCTGACAGTTCTGTGACATTCACATTTACAGCGGTTGCAACATTGTATCTATTTGTTTCCATAAATGGAAACAAATAGATACAATGTTTCAACCGCTGAGCTCTGCAGATACACTTAGCGGAGCTCTGCAGATACACTTTTTGCCGGCTTGGAATTCTTCTTATTTTCATCCTACTTCTTCTTCTTCTTCTTCATCCTCATCCTCAGAAGAAGAAGAAGAAAATAAGAAGAATTCCAAGCCGGCAAAAAGTGTATCTGCAGAGCTCCGCTAAGTGTATCTGCAGAGCTCCTCTATTTCTGACAGTTCTGTGACATTCACATTTACAGCGGTTGAAACATTGTATCTATTTGTTTCCATAAATGGAAACAAATAGATACAATGTTTCAACCGCTGAGCTCTGCAGATACACTTAGCGGAGCTCTGCAGATACACTTTTTGCCGGCTTGGAATTCTTCTTATTTTCATCCTACTTCTTCTTCTTCTTCTTCATCCTCATCCTCAGAAGAAGAAGAAGAGGATGAGGATGAAGAAGAAGAAGTAGGATGAAAATAAGAAGAATTCCAAGCCGGCAAAAAGTGTATCTGCAGAGCTCCTCTATTTCTGACAGTTCTATGTCAGAGAACTGTCAGAAATAGAGGAGCTCTGCAGATACACTTTTTGCCGGCTTGGAATTCTTCTTATTTTCATCCTACTTCTTCTTCTTCTTCTTCATCCTCATCCTCTTCTTCTTCTTCTCATCCTTCTCCTTCTTCTCATCCTTCTCCTTCTTCTCATCCTTCTTCTTCTTCTCATCCTTCTTCTTCTTCTCATCCTTCTCCTTCTTCTCATCCTTCTTCTTCTTCTCATCCTTCTTCTTCTCATCCTTCTCCTTCTTCTCATCCTTCTCCTTCTTCTCATCCTTCTCCTTCTTCTCATCCTTCTCCTTCTCCTTCTCCTTCTTCTCATCCTTCTCCTTCTCCTTCTTCTCATCCTTCTCCTTCTTCTCATCCTTCTTCTTCTTCTCATCCTTCTTCTTCTTCTCATCCTTCTCCTTCTTCTCATCCTTCTCCTTCTTCTCATCCTTCTTCTTCTTCTCATCCTTCTCCTTCTTCTCATCCTTCTTCTCATCTTTCTCCTTCTTCTCATCCTTCTCCTTCTTCTCATCCTTCTCCTTCTTCTCATCCTTCTCCTTCTTCTCATCCTTCTCCTTCTTCTCATCCTTCTCCTTCTTCTCATCCTTCTCCTTCTCCTTCCTCATCTCCAAGGGCATTTAAATTAAAGGTACAGTGTTCTGCACTAATATAAAGGCTCTCTGAAGCCTAGAAACCCTTTTTATAAGTTAAATTCGCAGCGAATAAATTCGCATCGAATCGAATTTCTTCCTCAAATTCGGCGAATCAGCCGAATCGAATTTTTGAATAATTCGCTCATCTCTAACAATGATCCAAAACACACATCTAAGGCCACTGTTGCATTTCTGAAAAGAACAGGGTGAAAGTGATTCAGTGGCCAACTATGTCTCCTTATCTGAACCCAATCGAACACCTATGGGGAATTCTGAAGAGACAGGTTGAGCATCACTCTCCATCCAGCCTCCAGGCTCTAAAAGAGGTTGTTCTTGAAGAATGAAAAAAGATGGATGTTGCAATATGTCGCCAACTTGTTCATCTCATGCTTAGAAGACTTGATGCTGTCCTTACAAATCATAGAGGTCATACAAAATACTAGATATAGTAGTTTTTGTTGGGGGTGTATTCATTTTTTCATCAACTAATTTGAGTAAAACTGAAGATTTTGCAATCTAAGTTATATTATTAACCTTACTTTCATGTAATTAGCTATACAAATGTTCTATAAAGCTCAGTTTTGTCAAAATGTTGGAAATTGTTCTTTTGGTCTTTGAGATAGTGATTGAAGTCTTACTTTTCAAAAGGGGTGTACTCGTTTATGCTGAGCACTGTGTATATGTATATATATATATATATATATATACTGTATATGCTATAACTAATCAACAAACACAAATAAATACAAAAACACAGTACATGCACCAATTCACTAAAGGGTGAAATACATTTGCATAACTTTTCTCACTTAAATTCATAAACATTTGCTTGGTGATAAACATGCATTTTGTGGATGCATCATTTCTTAAGCTGCCCATACATATTTGTACAAATTTTCATGCAAAAATGCTCATCAATAAATTGTGCATTCAGTGAATTGGCAAATGTCATTTTAAAGTAATCCACAAAACATTTGCTTTTTTTGAGTGAATGGACTTTCCTGAACGAAAACCACGTTTACTCCCAGAAATTTGTTTGAGAAATCCATCTTGCTCCTGCTCAAATGTTCTGCAAAACAATGGCAATGTTGCTTGCTCTGGCTGTCTGACTCGCTGAGCCATTGTGACGTCACTCGCGCATGTGCTCGAGAGTTTCGGCCATGGCATGGAACTCTGGAGGGACAGCACAGGTATGCCGTCCCTTCAGATTGCATGCACCAGTTACGTCACTGGCTGCATGCAGTATGAATATCTCCTAAACAATGCAAGCTTACGAGATATTCACTTTACCTACCTTATTATAGGCTTACTTGTAGGTTCAAGTTAAAAAAAAGACTTTACTTCTACTTTAAGTGTCACATTGAGACAGCTAGGTTTCTGCTTCTGAAAGTAGGGTATAATCAACAACTGATAAGCAGGATGAAGACTTCTCTGGTTAAAGAGGATTTTTAGAGTGGACCACTGATAAGATTTGCAACACAAGTTTACTATTAAAACAGAATTTCACCCAAAAGAGGAAGTTCAACTTATTTGCCTCCCCCCCCCTCCACTGCCACATTTGGCACTTTCTGGGGAGGAAGGGAGAGCCGGTACCTGATTTTGACAAGTACCCACTCCCACTTCCCGTCAGATGCGCTGATCAGATTCAGAAGACTGTGGGACCACTCAGAAAGTGCACCGAACTTTGTGCATGCGGTTTTGGTGGTTAAGCCACCTTACTTATTCACTTCTTGATGATAAATATAATAAGTGATTACAACCTTTTGTCTATACATGAATTTAGCCTCATGTGGCTATTAGCAGTAATGTTAATACCAAATGATAACAACTGTGCAAAAAATAAAGATCTAATTTATTTACACAGAAAAGAAGCTGACTACTAAGCAATTATAACAAAATATAATGTAGCCGATATAACTTTAAAAGTAGTGATATTAAAAGGCAAATACAGAAGGTTACCAATACAGAGAGACAACTACAGGAAAGAAAGTTACAGGAAAGAAACATAGAATAATGATGGTACGGTACGCAGACATCCTGATGACTGGGCTTCAAGAGAGAGAGAGAATGGGTGTGCTTTTGTGTTATATACTCTTTGAAAAGACCACTCCTAGACTCACCCACCCAGGTAAAGTCACACCCTTCCACATATATTAACATCCAATGGGTGGGCTCAAGACACTGGTTAGTTTAGGTCACCAACTGTTAAAAAAGACAGGAAGTCCCAGCTGCCTTCCTTCCCCCTCACCTCCATTGAGTCCTTTGAATTGGCATCCCCCACGGAGTTATTTGTCCTTTTATTACAGCAGTTCCTGTATTTTGCTTGAACTGAGGCTTAGAGCCCTATCAAAAGTTCACAATAATGTTCATGAAGGTAAAAATTATTGTAGGCCCAAAATAGCCATTACAATGCGCAGTAGGGAACTGGCTGTGAAGCAGCAAGGCTTCACTTCCAATTTCCCCTACTGAAGATGCTAGCACCTGCACCAGAATCCGACTGAAGATCCCTGGAAAGAAAAGTGTCCTTGTATTAAAAGTCAGCAGCTACAGCATTTATAGTTGCTGAGTTTTAATTTTTTTGGGGGGTTGAGCCTGGAGCTCTGCTTTTTATTCATTTAGCATTAATATGATCCATGGGGGGGGTGTTATATTTAGTGCATATATGTAGTGCAAACTAAACAAGTTGATGTTTGCAGCACAGACATGGCTTTTTGACAAGTAAAATGTAAAGCTGTTTTAAAAGTACAGTATATTGTTTAAGTTTTTAATCTTCTTTAAAGGTTTTCGGTTGTGTTGATCCTATTTGCATGCTGTGGCAATTCCCAAAATTACACCGCCACTGGCAAATTGTTGTAAATACAGTTGTGGGTGGGGTTGACTCGCCTCACCCGGTGCACACAGGGCTTTTTGCTCTTGTTGCTATATACAGGTGCCTCCCAGTCCCACGATACATACACATGCTCAGAATGCAACATTTTGAAGGGAACACTGCTGAGCTTGTGTTCTGTTCTACCAGTCCAGCTAGACTCCAACCATTAACCAGTCACCGAGCGGGTCCTGCCAAAACCAGCACAGACCCCATGCGTGCGTATAATTAACTCTTCCATAGTACATGGCTAAGTCCCTAGGGCAGTGTTTCTCAACCTCTTTGTCTTCGGGGAACCCTTGGCAACAAGTTTAAGATCTTGGGTAACCCCTGAAAAAAACATTCAAATCTATAGCACACGGAACATTTGATCTGATCAGCAAGCTGTAGATAAAACGGCAATTAAGAAACCGTATCACATAATAGATTAAATATTAAAAGAAATCTTACATCCTTAATGTGAAACTTGGGCTTGCTTTTTCTGCACAGATGCTCAATTCTGGGTTGGACACACACAAATTTCATCTTCAACTGAAATTAATCGATTTTGTTCCTTACTCTTGATGCTTGTTAAACAGGAAAAAGCTTGCTCACACATGTAAAACTGCTGCAAAACATTCAAAGCCTTTCTGTAAATGGCAGGATACTCTTCTTTGACTGAAATCCAGAATTTGTCCAAGGATACATCATCAAACCTCATCTTGAGGGCACAATCAGACTGCAGATCACAAATTTCTTCCCGTTCTTTTAAACTCAAGTTCTCTGACTGAACAGAAGACTCAGAGAAAGGACTCCTCACCCAATCATACATTTGTGTTGAAAGAGAAGGAAAATAATATCAATTTTGCTCTGCAGTACATCCAAGTGGCTTTCAATTAGATTTGAAACTTGCTGGTATCCTTCCTCACTTCCAAGGCCAAGCAACAGAGGAAACATTTCCAGATTTCCTTTGACAACATGGCTTTTCCAAAGATTCAATTTCCTTTTAGATCCAAGTATCTTGTCACTTGAAGTCAGGATACAGTATATTCTTCACAACCTTGCAGAGACTTGTTCAGCAGGTTTATGTGATTAAAAATGTCAGCTAAGTATGCCAGTTTCTGCAGCCATCCTTCATCTTCAAAGCACTCTGACCTACTAATTTCTTGAAAGTACTCTTTAGGTTCTTCTTTCAGCTCAAACACTCTGCAGAACTCGTCCTCTGCTAAGCCACATGATTTCTATATGTAGCAAGAGAACCATGTGGTCCATCTGCATGCTTTCACAAAGTTTTTGAAACATTCTTGAGTGAACTGATCCTTGTTTATTAAAGTTCACCATTTTTGTTGCATCATCCAGAGCACTTTTCAGCACCAAGAGATTTGGGCATAAGCACTTCTTTATGAATAAAGCAGTGTGTTGTGACAACATTAGGGTTTTCTTTTTTTACAAGTGAAGAAAAGCCTATCATGGACCCAACTATTGATGGGCCACCATTAGTACACATTCCAACACAACAATTCCAAGACAGGCCTCGTGATTCCAGATAGGCAGACAAAACATTGAATATATCTTGACCTTTGGTTGTTTCAGGCAGCTCTTTGCAGCAGAAAAAGTTTTCTTGAATTTCACCACTATTTTCAAATCGTACAAATGCTACAAGATTGCATTGGTGATCTTGGTGGACTCCTCAACTAGATAGCGAAGAAGTATTTTTTCAGGATATCACACAAGACCCCTTCCACATCATGTGACATGTCATCAATATGCCGACTTATTGAACTGTCTGTGAGTGGAACCTTTACAATTTCTTTTACTGCAGCTGCTCCTAGCATGTGATATACAATAATTTTACATCCTGGCATTATTATATTCTCATCAACTGTGCGAGTTTTTCTTTTCTGGACAAAATTTTTTGCCACCAAATAGCTTGTTTCCTGCACCTTTTTACTAATGTTAACCTTTTTTAACAGAAGCTGTACTGTACTTGCTTTGAGATTCCAATAGCCGTTTGAAATAATCAGCACCTTTAGGTACCAAATGGCTGTGGTTTGTAGTAAAGTGTAGACATGTGCGGTTCATTTTGTTCCAAATTAAATTTCGGACAAATTCTATCATTATTCGTACAGTTGTGGCCAAAATTATTCAACCCCCAATGCTGTAAAGGGGTTTAGGGACTATAGTGTACATTTGGAATTGTATTCAGAATCAAATCCTACAAGGACGTTGTAACTACCCAAATGCAACTAAAATGACATCAATTGTTTATGTAATACAGTAGTAAATGGTTCTTATGTGGTTTCTTCATTGCCACAATTATTCAACCCCTTAAAGACTACCACTCTGAAGAACAGAGGTTCATACAGGTGCTTTCCATCAGGTATTGAAAACACCTGTGGATGTCACCGAGCAGCAATCAAGCATAATAAGCACCAATTAGGCAGCTTTAAAATGACTGTGATACTCAGCTCCTTCTAGACATTTACTGGTGTGGTTACAAACATGGTGAAGGCAAGAGAATGGTCCAGGAAGACAAGAGAAGAGGTGATTTCTCTTCACAGGAAGGGCAATGGCTATAAGAAGATTGCAAAGATGTTAAACATACCAAGAGACACCTTAGGAAGCATCATTCGCAAATTCAAGGCAAAGGGCACTGTTGAAACGCTACCTGGTCGTGGCAGAAAGAAGATGCTGACTTCGACTGCTGTGCGCTACCTGAAGCGTAGAGTGGAGAGAAGTCCCCGTGTGACTGCTGAGGAACTGAGAAAAGATTTGTCAGATGTGGGTACAGAAGTTTCAGCCCAGACAATAAGACGCACACTGCGTAATGAAGGCCTCCGTGCCAGAACTCCCAGGCGTACCCCCTTGCTGTCTCCAAAGAATAAGAAGAGTCGACTGCAGTATGCCAAAAGCCATGTGGACAAACCACAAAAGTTGTGGGATAGTGTTCTGTGGACTGATGAAACAAAATTAGAACTGTTTGGGCCCATGGATCAACGCTATGTTTGGAGGAGGAAGAACAAGGCCTATGATGAAAAGAACACCTTGCCTACTGTGAAGCATGGTGGAGGGTCAATCATGCTTTGGGGCTGTTTTGCTTCTGCAGGTACAGGGAAGCTTCAGCGTGTGCAAGGTACCATGAATTCTCTTCAGTACCAGGAGATATTGGATGGAAACGTGATGCAGTCCGTCACACACCTGAGGCTTGGGAGACGTTGGACCTTTCAACAGGACAATGATCCCAAGCATACCTCCAAGTCCACTAGAGCATGGTTGCAGAGGAAAGGCTGGAACATTTTGGAGTGGCCATCGCAGTCACCAGACTTAAATCCGATTGAGAACCTCTGGTGGGACTTAAAGAAAGCAGTTGCAGTGCGCAAGCCTAAGAATGTGACTGAACTGGAGGCCTTTGCCCATGAAGAATGGGCGAAGATACCCGTAGATCGCTGCAAGACACTTGTGTCAAGCTATGCTTCACGTTTAAAAGCTGTTATAACTGTAAAAGGATGCTGTACTAAGTACTAAGATTGAATGTCACTTGGGGGTTGAATAAAACTGATAATGCTGTGAGCACAGAAAAGACATTTGTGGTTATTTCATTATAACTGTTATGTTATATTTGTCTGACCTACAAGTGCCTCTTTAATGTAAATGTAAGCAAGATGACTGAATGATCAAAAGCAATGTCAAACTGGCCAAAACACTCAATTTCAGTGGGGGTTGAATAATTTTGGCCACAACTGTATATTTGGATGTATCAGAATTTCGAATTACAAAAATAATGAATTTAAACTAATCTGAAATAACAAAACAAAATTTGATAGAAATTAATAGAAATTTGAAAACAAATTTGGCCGAAATTAGCAATTTGAAAACAAACTCACACAAATTTATTCCACCCAAAAGGGGAAGTTCTGCTTTAAGGACTGCCCCCCCCGATCCCCGTTAAGGATTGGCACCCTTGGGGAGCGGGTACCCGAAACTGACAGGTACCCACTCCCACTTCCTAGGCGATTGGAAGTGGAAGTTATCCTCTCCCCTCCTTCCCTGTAGTGTTCCAGGATACGTAACAGGTCCCAGAAGACTACAGGACCATTCACAAAGCACAGCACTACTCTGGCATAGGCAGTGAGCAGTGCAGCCGCAGGCTGCCACAGCTGGGTGTTCAAACTGAATATGCCCATGCCTGGGGACATAGGACGGCCGGTGAAACGGCTGCAGAGAGGACACCGCGGGATCGGGGGACAGGTAAGTGTCAATTTTTTAAAAGTCAGCAGCTACAGTTCTTGCTTTAAACTTGAATTTGAAAAGAAGAATATGCTTAGAAAATCAAACGGATATACTTGAAATGAAAATTCTCTAATAAAAATCTATACGTGTATGGCCAGCTTAGCAATTAGAAAATCAAATGAATATTCTTTATACAAATATTCTCAGCCAAAAATCTGCATGTGTATGGCCAGCCTTAAGCCCCGTACACACGATGAGAATATCAGATGAACGATTGTCTGTTTTTTTTCGCCTGCTAGTCTCACATCGAAAGTGAAAAGGTTACTAAGATACGAAAATTCTTGTATGAAAGGAAAGAATTTCGAAAGTGATGTCATGTATTTGTATTTTATTTTCGGACGAAAACTGTACTGAGTAAATGAAAATCGTACAATCTGGTATCGTTGTGCTTGCCTTTTGGGATATTGTTGCACAAATTGTCATGATCAGCTTTTGAAAGCTGTGTACCAACAATCCGATTATCGGACGATCGGTCCTTGTACAAAAATGTTTGTATGATTTTCTTATTGTGTGTACGTGGCATTAAGCTGGCCATACACATGTAGATTTTCGACCGAGAATATTCGTAAAAAAAAGTCGTTGATGAATGGTTGAATGACGTTAATTATGGTCTTTTGCTTTTAACATTTGATTTTAAAATGAATGTTATTTCAGAATGATCACAACATGCACAGGCCAAAAATTATTTTGATCGAGAAAAGTTTTCCTTCCTGCCCCTTTGAATTTTTTCTTCACTGCTGTCGAAAACAAACTTCTATTTGACACCACTAATGGTTAGAAAATCAAAGGAATATTCTTGAAATTAATATTCTCAGATGAAAATCTACACGTTTGTGGCCAGCTTTACTTTCGAATTCAGTCCAATTTTTTCAAATTCGGTTGAAATCTTTTCGATTACAAACGAAATTTAGAATTTTGTTGAATCAATTTCAATTAGGGCAGCACAGTGGCTAAGTGGTTAGCACTTCTGCCTGGCAGTACTAGGGTCGCAGGTTCAAATCCCAACCACGGCACCACCTGCCTGGAGTTTGCATGTTCTCCCTGTGCCTGCGTGGGATTCCTCCGGGTACTCCGGTTTCCCCCCACACTCCAAAGACATGCTGGTAGGAAAATTGGCTCCTGTCTAAATTGTCCCTAGTATGTGTTTGTATGAATGTAAGTTAGGGACCTTAGATTGTACACCCCCTGAGGGTTAGGGACTGATGTGAATGTACAATACATGTAAAGCACTGCGTAAATTGATGGCGCTATATAAGTACCTGAAATAAATACATTTCAAATTTGATTGAACCTATTTCGAATGTGAACGACTTTTCAAAATTGATCTAAATGTTTTCAAATTGAATTAGAATACGAATTACCAAAACGAATCCCAAAAACGAGTTGAATGAATTTATTGAATCCAACTACATGAAATTTGTTAGATTTCGAATCGAAACAAAAGTAATTTATTTTGTTTTGTGCATGTCTAGTAAAGGGTCTTTTCAGTTTTGCTTGAGGCATTGCTGTATTTGTAAGTTGTTTGCCACTGATAAGGCAAAATGGAATAGGACAATGTGGATCACCTGTCCATGAAAAACCCAAAGTTATGTAACTTTCACTGTAAAGGTGGACTTTTTTGGGGTCAAGTACTGGGCTGGTGCATACAAGGGACTCAGCATGTTGTAATTCTTCCTCACTAGCCTTATCAGAATTTTCTGTAGTAGAAGATGAAGGTGTACTATCCTCCTCTGGTACCTCACTTCTCCTCCTCACAAAACGCCATATTGGACCTTGAGCCATTTTGTTTTTAACACAACTAACAAAAAATCACAATGGTATACTTCTGTAAGTCAATCAAACTATCACTAATATCAACAACTGTGCAGTATATAGCAAAAGAATTTCTGCAATGCAATTATTGCACATATTTGGTTATCTATTTTGGTGCACAAATATCGCATAGTTGAAAAACTCAACTTACCTGTACCTGTCTTTCTAAGGGCACAAATACAACTTTTTTCTGTGTGCATAGGCACAGTACAATGTGGAGGACATCAGGGCACAGTACAATGTGGAGGACATCAGGGCACAGTACAATGTGGAGATCATCAGGGCACAGTACAATGTGGAGCTCATTAGGGCACAGTACAAAGTGGAGGTCATCAAGGCACAGTACAATGTGGAGATCATAAGAACACAGTACAATGTGGAGATCATCAAGGCACAGTACAATGTGGAGGTCATCAGGGCACGTTGTGGAGGTCATCAGAGCACAGTACAATGTGAAGGTCATCAGGGCACAGTACAACGTGCAGGTCATAAGGGCACAGTAAAATGTGTAGGTCATCAGAGCACAGTACAATGTGGAGGTCATCAGGGCACAGTACAATGTGGAGGTCATCAGGGCACGGTACAATGTAGAGATCATCAGGGCACAATACAATGTGGAGGTCATTAAGGCACACTACAATGTGGATGTTATCAAGGCACGTTGTGCAGATCACCAGGGCACAGTACAATTTGGAGATCATCAGGGCACGGTACAATGTGGAGGTCATAAGGGCACAGTACAATGTGGAGGTTATCAAGGCACGTTGTGGAGATCATCAGGGCACAGTACAATTTGGAGATCATAAGGGCACGGCACAATGTGGAGGTCATCAGGGCACAGTACAATGTGGAGGTCATCAGGGCACATTGTGGTGGTAATCAGGGCACAGTAGAATGTGGAGGTCATCAGGGCAAAGTACAATGTGGAGGTAAGCAGAGCACAGTACAATGTAGAGGTCAGCAGGGCAGAGTACAATGTGGAAATCATCAGGGCAGAGTACAGTGTGGAGATCATCAGGGCACAGTACAATGTGGAGGTCATCAAGGCACAGTACAATGTGGAGATCATCAGAACATAGTACAATGTGGAGATCCAGGCCCAGTACAATGTGGTGGTAATTAGGGCATGTTGTGGAGATCATCAGGGCACGGTACAAAGTGGAGATCATCATGGCACAGTAAAATTTGGAGATCATCAGGGCACAATACAATGTGGAGGTCATCAGGGCACAGTACAATGTGGAAATCATCAGGGCACAGTACAATGTGGAGGTCATAAGGGCACAGTACAATGTGGATAACATCAGGGCACAGTACAATGTGGAGAACATAAAGGCACAGTACAATGTGGAGGTCAGCAGGGCACAGTACAATCTGGAGGACAGCAGGGCACAGTACAATGTGGAGATCATTAGGGCACAGTACAATGTGGAGGTCAAAAGGGCACAGTACAATGTGGAGGTAATCAGGGCACAGTACAATGTGGAGGTCATCAGGGCACATTGTGGAGGTCATCAGGGCACAGTACAATGTGGAGGTCATCAGGGCAGAGTACAATGTGGAAATCATCAGGGCACATTACAATGTGGAGGTCATCAGGGCACAGTACAATGTGGAGATCATCAGGGCACAGTACAATGTGGAGGTCATCAAGGCACAGTACAATGTGGAGATCATCAGAACATAGTACAATGTGGAGATCCAGGCCAAGTACAATGTGGTGGTAATTAGGGCACGTTGTGGAGATCATCAGGGCACAGTACAATTTGGAGATCATCAGGGCACAATACAATGTGGAGGTCATCAGGGCACAGTACAATGTGGAAATCATCAGGGCACAGTACAATGTGGAGGTCATAAGGGCACAGTACAATGTGGATAACATCAGGGCACAGTACAATGTGGAGAACATCAAGGCACAATACAATGTGGAGGTCAGCAGGGCACAGTACAATGTGGAGATCATCAAGGCATAGTACAATGTGGAGGTCAGCAGGGCACAGTACAATGTGGAGATCATCAGGGCACAGTACAATGTGGAGGTCAACAGGGCACAGTACCATGTGGAGGTAATCAGGGCACAGTAAAATGTGGAGGTCATCAGGGCACATTGTGGAGGTCATCAGGGCACAGTAGAATGTGGAGGTGATCAGGGCAGAGTACAATGTGGAAATCATCAGGGCACAGTACAATGTGGAGGTCAGCAGGGCACATTACAATGAGGAGGTCATCAGGGCACAATACAATGTGGAAATCAAAAGGGCACAGTACAGTGTGGATATCATCAGGGCACAGTACAGTGTGGAGATCATCAGGGCACAGTACAATGTGGAGGTCATCAAGGCACAGTACAATGTGGAGATCATCAGAACACATTACAATGTGGAGATCATCAGAACACAGTACAATGAGGAAATCAAGGCACAGTATAATGTGGAGGTCATCAGGGCACGTTGTGGAGGTCATCAGGGCACAGTTCAATGTGGAGGTCAGCAGGGCACAGTACAATGTGGAGGTCAGCAGGGCACAGAAGGATGTGGAAATCATCAGGGCACAGTACAGTGTGGAGATCATCAGGGCACAGTACAATGTGGAAATCATCAGGGCACAGTACAGTGTGGAGATCATCAGGGCACAGTACAATGTGGAGGTCATCAGAACACAGTAAAATGTGTAGATCAAGGCACAGTACAATGTGGAGCTCATCAGGCCACCTTGTGGAGGTCATCAAAGCCCAGTACAATGTGGAGATCATCAGAACACAGTACAATGTGGCAATCAAGGCACAGTACAATGTGGCGGTCATCAGGACACGTTGTGGAGGTCATCAGGACACGTTGTGGAGGTCAGCAGGGTACAGTACAATGTGGAGATCAATGTACAGTACAATGTGGAGGTCATCAGGGCACGTTGTGGAGGTTATCAGGGCACGGTACAATGTGGAGATCATCAGGGCACAGTACAATGTGGAGGTCATCAAGGCACAGTACAATGTGGAGGTCATCAGGGCACAGTACAATGTGGAGGTCATCAGGGCACAGTACAATGTCCATATTGTACTGTGTTTTGATGATCTCCACATTGTACTTTGTTCTTATAATCTCCAGAAATTTTCCGTGCCTTGATGACCTCCACAGTGTGCTATACCCTGATGACCTCCACATTGTACTGTGAACATTGTGGAGATCATCAGGGCACAGTACAATGTGGAGATCATCAGGGCACAGTTCAATGTGGAGGTCAGCAGGGCACAGTACAATGTGGAGGTCAGCAGGGCACAGAAGAATGTGGAAATCATCAGGGCACAGTACAGTGTGGAGATCATCAGGGCACAGTACAATATGGAAATCATCAGGGCACAGTACAGTGTGGAGATCATCAGGGCACAGTAGAATGTGGAGGTCATCAGAACACAGTAAAATGTGAAGATCAAGGCACAGTACAATGTGGAGGTCATCAGGCCACGTTGTGGAGGTCATCAGGGCACAGTACAATGTGGAGGTCATCAGGGCACAGTATAATGTGGAGGTCATCAGGGCATAGTACAATGTGGAAATCATAAGGGCACGGTACAATGTGGAGATCATCAGGGTACGGTACACTGTGGAGGTCATCAAGGCACGGTACAATGTGGAGATCATCAGAACACAGTACAATGTGGAGATCATCAAGGCACAGTACAATGTGGAGGTCATCAAGGCACATTGTGGAGGTCATCAGGGCATGGTACAATGTGGAGATCATCAGGTCACAGTTCAATGTGGAGGTCAGCAGGGCACAGTACAATGTGGAGATCATCAGGGCACAGTTCAATGTGGAGGTCAGCAGGGCACAGTACAATTTAGAGATCATCAGGACACAGTTCAATGTGGAAATCATCAGGGCACAGTACAGTGTGGAGATCATCAGGGTACAGTACAGTGTGGAAATTATCAGGGCACAGTACAGTGTGGAGATCATCAGGGCACAGTACGATGTGGAGGACATCAGAACACAGTAAAATGTGGAGATCAAGGCATAGTACAATTTGGAGGTCATCCGGCCACATTGTGGAGGTCATCAGGGCACAGTACAATGTGGAGTTCATCAGGGCACAGTACAATGTGGAGATCATCAGGGCACAGTACAATGTGGAGGTCATCAGGGCACAGTATAATGTGGATGTCATCAGGGCATAGTACAATGTGGAAATCATAAGGGCACGGTACAATGTGGAATCATCAGGGCACGGTACACTGTGGAGGTCATCAAGGCACAGTACAATGTGGAGATCATCAGAACACAGTACAATGTGGAGATCATCAAGGCACAGTACAATGTGGAGGTCATCAAGGCACATTGTGGAGGTCATCAGGGCACGGTACAATGTGGAGATCATCAGGGCACAGTACAATGTGGAGGTTATCAGGCACAATACAATGTGGAAGTCATCAAGGCACTTTGTGGAGATCATCAGGGCACAGTACAATGTGGAGATCATCAGGGCACAGTATAATGTGGAAGTCATCAGGGCACAGTAAAATGTGGAGGTCATCAGGGCACAGTACAATGTGGAAATCATGAGGGCACAGTACAATGTGGAGGTTTTCAGGGCACAATACAATGTGGAGATCATCAGGGCAAAGTACAATGTGGAGGTTATCAGGGCACATTGTGGAGGTCATCAGGGCACAGTAGAATATGGAGGTCATCAGGGCATGTTGTGGAGATCATCAGCTCACGGTACAATGTGGAGGTCATCAGGGCACGGTACAATGTGGAGGTCATCAGTGCACGGTACAATGTGGAGATCATTAGGGCACAGTACAATTTGGAAATCATCAGGGCACAGTATAATGTAGATATCATCAGGGCACAGTACAATGTGGAGATCATCAAGGCACAGTACAATGTGGAGGTCAGCAGGGCACAGTACAATGTGGAGGTCAGCAGGGCACGGTACAATGTGGAGGTCAGCAGGGCACGGTACAATGTGGAGGTCATCAGGGCACGGTACAATGTGGAGGTCATAAGGGCACGGTACAATGTGGAAATCATCAGGGCACGGTACAAAGTGGAGATCATCAGGGCACGGTACAATGTGGAGATCATCAGGGCACGGTACAATGTGGAGGTCATCAGGGCACGGTACAATGTGGAAATCATCAGGACACAGGACAATGTGGAGATCATCAGGGCACAGTACACTGTGGAGGTCATCAAGACACAGTACAATGTGGAGATCATCAGAACACAGTACAATGTGGAGATCATCAAGGTACAGTAGAATGTGGAGGTCATCAGGGCACGTTGTGGAGGTAATCTGGGCACAGTAGAATGTGGAGGTCATCGGGGCACGGTAGAATGTGGAGATCATCAGGGCACGGTACAATGTGGAGGTCATCAGGGCACGGTACAATGTGGAGGTCATCAGGGCACAGTACAATGTGGAGATCATCAGAACACAGTACAATGTGGAGATCATCAAGGCACAGTAGAATGTGGAGGTCATCAGGGCACGTTGTGGAGGTCATCTTGGCACAGTAGAATGTGGAGGTCATTAGGGCACGGTAGAATGTGGAGATCATCAGGGCACGGTACAATGTGGAGGTCATCAGGGCACGGTACAATGTGGAGGTCATCAGGGCACAGTACAATGTGGAGATCATCAGGGCACAGTACAATGTGGAGATCATCAGGGCACAGTACAATGTGGATGTCATCAAGGCATAGTACAATGTAGAGATCATCAGGCACAGTACAATGTGGAGATCATCAGAACACAGTACAATGTGGAGATCAAGGCACGGTACAATGTGGAGGTCATCAGGGCACAGTACAATGTGGAGGTCATCAGTGCATGGTACAATGTGGAGATCATTAGGGCACAGTACAATTTGGAAATCATCAGGGCACAGTACAATGTGGAGATCATCAGGGCACAGTACAATGTGGAGGTCATCAGGGCAAAGTAGAAAAAACTATTTTGATAAAAAAACAATAATTTTGACTTTTTGCTATTAAACATGTCGAAGAAAAAAGTTTAAAATATCAAATTCGTGATATATTTAAGCCAAAATGTATTCTGAAACATGTCTTTGCTAAGAAATAATGCCAATACGTGTAAATTAATTGGTTTATGTGAAAGTTATAGCATTTACAAATGGCTGTATATATACTGGGATTTTTAATTTTTTTTATTTTTACTAGTAATGATGGCGATCAACGACTTATTGCGTAGGACATTCTAACACTGGGGGAAACTGTCTTGGTGTCACTGACATCGCCATTAACACTAATACAATGATCAGTGCTAAAAAAGGCACTGACGCAGTACTAATGGCACTTGGCAGGAAGGGGTTAACATGAGGGGTGATCAAAGGGTTAACTGTGTGCAGGGAGTGTTTTATTAGGAGGTGTCTGTGTGCTTCACTGTAAGCACAAGCTGACAGGGAGGAGAACTGTTAGTAAACAAAACAGTTCTCCTCCCCATCGGAGACCCTTGGTAATGACCGGGCACCAGCAAGTAATCACTGGCCAGGACCTGGTGATTGACAGCTGCAGCCACGAATGGCAACGCAGGTAAGGTGCGCACGCTCCCTACCCAGTAATGCAAAATCACGTATATATACGTGATTTTGTGCACTTGTGCCACCCTGTAGCAGTCGGGAAGCGTTTAAAAAAAGCTGAAAAAAAATAAAAAATTCACAAGACAGCAGTGTTATGATGTGAACAGAGCACATAGGAAACAAAGGGGTTGATTTACTAAAACTGGAGAGTGCAAAATCTGGTTCAGCTCTGCAGAGAAACCAATCAGCTTTCAGTTTTTTTTGTCAAAACTTAATTGAACAAGCTGAAGGTAGAAGCTGATTGGTTACCATGCAGAGCTGCACCGGAGCACATTGCACAGTGCAGGGGGGGGGCAGATAGCCACTGACTGTACAATAGGTCAGGAGCTCACCTTCCAATTGAGCCACATATTCCTGTTCGGTCAGTGCTGTCATATACAAGCCAAAATCAACCTCCTTCTTCAGCTCCCGCTCTCTGCACTCCCTCCTGCTCTGCTCCCTGACTTTATAGGAGCCAGAACTATAAAGGAATCACTGGGTATTCATGCACACTGACAATACTACCTGCCAGCACTCATTTTGCACAGCATTGAAAATATATTTGCTGTATACATCCGCCATAATGTAGATTTGCTGCAGAACCCCTGGGGACTGCAGACCACTGGTTGAGAAACACTTCCGCTTGGGATGTAGTCTCTGAAGCACTACTCTCACTGGTTGCCTCGATCAACAACATGTTACCACTTCACCCTGTGCGTGCATGCACCCCTGTTCTTTTATACACCATTACTACCATGCACCCCTTTAAGTAACTTTGGACCAGGCTAGGACAAAGGTTCAAAGCTTTACTTGAATGATAAGGAATAGTAAGAATCACAGGATAACAATTCAACAATAAATGCAGTCTTTTCCTAACATCCTAGTCTGTAACTACAGGCTTATGGCTGCCCAGCATACCTGCACAGGAAAGAGGCCCTTTTTGGCCAAGTCCCTGGTTGGTTTCTTCGGGGGGGGACTGAAAGTCCTTGCAATCCCCCTACATATGGAAGGCTCAGGACACAGATTGTAGCAGCTTTGCTGGAATCAGGAGCAAAAGCTCTCTCCCACATCTTGCTGGCTGGCTGTACCTTTCCTTCCCTTGAAGCAAACTGTGTATTGTGGGACTACAGGTCTCAGCAGCCCTAGTCATGTCAGCAGCTCCTCAGACATCAATACTCTGTGATGGCAATCAGGATAGAGATATCTAAAGGCAGAGAGGAGCAGGGTTTCCCTACCCCCTTGGGAAAGTGGTTGCTGGAGGTACAGATTACATTGTAGCAGACAGCCCTCTCTCTTCTCCCATGGGGAAGGACTGGTCTGGGCAAAGCTCTCTCTTGAATCTATATGCAAGCAGAGCGCAGCAACAGTCCACCAAAAACAGAGACAGAGATCCAGAAAGAAGTTAACCCTTTCCCTCCCTGTCAGGCAGCAGCTAACTAGCACTTCAACCTGCTTATACTCTGAATAGTGTCTTTCAGATGACTCTACAGATCCAAAATAATGCCTTTTGGGCGTATTAAATGATGTGGCCCCGCAACTGCATTTAAAAGAAGCACTTAGGCATTATTTCAAGCGTGTAAATTGGTACTCTAACACTGGAAAGCAGAGTTCGCTCCCACAGTGGATACTCAGTGTAAGTGCAACAGTAAGGTATGAATGCCTGATTTATCTGCATTGTGTTGCCCTGCCAAATTTGATAAGCTATGAAATGGCTGGTTGAGCACACCTGCCCTTTCTCCATTTGATAAGCGGAACAAAAAGAAAGCGCACCAACCTTGCGCATTACCTCAGTAAAATGTGATTGAAAAACAGAGAAGTATAACAAGCGTATAAGATCCTTAACGAGACACTAGGAGTGTGAGACCAGCACGAGTCTTATCACGAGGGAAGATTCTCAAAGTCAGGCAGCCGTGTTTCAAAGCGAGTCCCTTCTTCACCAGAGCATTTATGCATTGGTGGTGAATTTCTTCAAGTTCCGTGTCCATCTATCCACCCTTGCTCTGGGCCATAGAGCGCAGTAGGTGTTGTTTTTGTTTCCACTGGCACACTTTCTCCATTTGATCTTGTGATGTACAGACTTTTATGATATTTAATTCTGCTTTTTTTATTTACCTCGGTTGGTCCCTACACCCACCACCCTCTTCTTCTCTGGGAACCAACATTTATGGGTTTTATTACTTGTGCATTAGTAAACCTCTAAATGTCTCATAATGCTTTTTGCGAGAACTGTGACAATGGTTTGCTGTGATTACTCAGTACGTTGTAATGCTACCTATTTAAAATGCTGGCTTTGGAGATTTTTCTTATTTTTTTTTAATACAAATCTGTATGCATTTGCTGGAAGTTATTGTTTGGATTTCCTGCTGTTACTGTTTGAGTTTTTCTAATAAAGCTCTTTTCTTTTGCTGTTTTAGGTTTTTGATCTGACTTTCAATTTTGCATTATTTGTTAGGTATTGCAGGATGCCCCTACTTACTATGGCTTCTGAGAACTCTAGGAACAATCTCCCTGTTGTCACTTGATTTTGTGCTCTTTCTCCTTTAGTGCATGAAACTATGTGCACACAGCCCAGTTTGTTTGGAAACATGTTTACTCAGTTATATCAGCAAAGGAATGAGCATGACTTTGCATCGTATTGGTGCATAGGAAAACTTTGAACCAGGAATGAGTTTGACCAGGGCTTTTTGTTCTGCTGGAACTTGTTGAAACTCAGTTCCGCCACCTCTGGCTCAAGCCCTTTGCTCTCTTCTCACAGCTATAAGTGCAAACACAGAAGTCAACCACTGTGTTTACAAGTGACAGGGTGTATCCCAATGGCTCCCACAGATCTGATCTTCTGAACAGCTCCCACTGAGTGCAGGATGGACGCAAGAAGGTGCAGGTGCCTGTGGTGCAGCCCTGTTGGATGATCTCCCTGCAAGTGAGAGAGGCATAACCATCTACAGCAGCCTTTCTCAACCTTTTTATCACAGAGGAACCCTTGAAATAACTTTCTGGTCTCGGGGAACCCCTGCTATAAATTATTCTATCTACAACTCATGGTACATCAGTGTGATGGTCAGTGGGAAGAACACTACTTACACTTGTTGTCATTGGGAAGAATTACCCTCTTTCAGATAGCTAAAACGATCAATGGTGTCAGTGGGAACTTATCTGAGAAGCAGAAAATGCTCATTGCTCAAGGAACCCCTAGCAACCTCTGAAGGAATCTTAGGGTTCCATGGAACCCTGGTTGAGAAACCCTGATCTACTGTGTGCGGAGAGATACCAGAGCTGGCTGGGTGCTTCAGTTTAATACAGTAACAAAAGCAAGTCATATGGAAGATGGTGGAGCTTTTAAGGAGGAGGGAAGAAGATGGGGTTAGTCGAGGAGGGGTTCTGTGCAGAGGTCAGAGCTGAAGAGGGGCAAAAGTGAGATGTGGATGGGGGATGAAGATGTAAGCAACTGTGGATGGATGAACTCTGCACTCTGTGTATAGCACACCCCTGAACTCTGTATGCAGTGCATCCCTGTACTCTGCACTTTGTACGTAGTGCACTCCCGAACTCTGCACTCTGTGTGTAACCACCCACCCCCAACTCTGCACTGTGTACATAATGCACTCCTGGTTTTTAATGCCCCTTTAGGACCCTCCAGTTAGTGAAATTGACCACACTCACTATTTGATGCAGTTTGGAGTGGGGGTTCGGGGGTTGTGGTTGAGTTCCTGTACTTATTTTTCTAAAAGAAAAAAGCCCTGAATTTGACCAAGCTATTGGCTCTTTTGTATTTTTGGTGGAACAGGTCCGTAGAGTATTTTCCAGGGGATCAGGCCATAAAGTATTTTTCTTTTGGCATATCGTATATTTGTAGGACTGTAAAAAAGCACCCATGTGGATTGACCTTTACATTTACATCTTCAAATTTTCTTTTATGTTACATCAGACACTTACAATAACCACTGCAATACATGCAATAATGTGTGTGAAATGTGAACAGTTCATTGAAGTTTATTGGATTAATATCTGAGT
Organism: Staurois parvus; assembly: GCF_062004578.1. NCBI lineage: Eukaryota > Metazoa > Chordata > Amphibia > Anura > Ranidae > Staurois > Staurois parvus. Next base: position 15,935,743 of record NW_028318039.1, on the reverse strand, counting down.
CATCCCTTTATGACACCACACAATCTTCTAACAGTGGATCTTTTATCATTAAAATGTAAACATGAGTCATAGGAACACTTGCAAACTACACTATGTTATGTCATATGGTAAAACACAGTTAACAGAAAAAGGTCTAAAGTAAGATGTCAAAAGGCTTAGCAGCATTAGTTTAAACTTTCATATATGGAAAATAGATCACACATTTATCTGTTTAGTTATATGTGAAGTTAGGCTGAGTTCACATTGTTGCAATGTGGTAATGCCAGTGGACGTGTTGCTGTGCCTTACAATACACAGTAACGCACTACAGTCTGTTGTGTTATAAAAAATAGTGCATACATATCTTCTTGTCTGTTATTGTGGGTTAGGCAGATCATTCAAATGAATGGGCTGCCTTAGCACAACATGCTTTAACTCTCTTGCATTAACACACAGCAGATGTATGAACTCAGCCTTAGAACATCAGCATATCACAAATTACAACTGTCATTAAAAACAACTGTATGGTCATGCAGCTTCTGTTAAAGGCTGTTATCAGACTGTTTCTGTGCATTACATCAGTGTTGTAAGGTGCTAAACGGCACATGTATTTTTGTGTATTGGCTAGGTGCATTTACAATGATAGACACTGCAGTGCACTTCATTGATTTTCATGCATTACTAGACATTGTGGTAATGCACAGTAAAAGGCATGTTTTAGCACAGTAAAAGGCATGTTTTAGCACCAGTCAGAATAGGCCAAATCAGGTAATCAACATTAATCACTGGCCATGTAGAAAGTAATTTGTATATCTTGTATGTCAGGAGCTTGCTTATCATAGGCTCTTTACTCATTGACTGGAAACTCCATGTGTACTGTAATGATGCTGAAGGCTCCTGAAGTACTTCAGCAACTATGGCTAAAGTCTAGGATATGGAAAAAAAAAATGCCCTTGCTAGTCCCACTGTGACTTCTCCCTGGCTGATAATGTCTCAATATGGTGGTAAGGCTTGAGGTGATCCTGTCATGAATGGCCATTCATTTTTCCTGCTCTACATTGATTTGGTGTGATTTCTCAGGGCTCCCAAGCTACATACAGTGTAAAGCTTATTCTTTCCCTGAGACTTGTAAGTGCATTATTTTATTTTTAATCACCAAATAAAGTTTTTTATTGTGCAAGATTGTTTGAGATTGTGTTTCCATTTTTTCCTTTTCTTTTTTATGTTTCAATGCCCACCTGTGCTGCCAGGGTCAAATGCTCATTATGTCTAGGGATTGAAAAATGGGCTGTAATACTTTATTCTTTACTCCCCTGCCAACAACATTCTACTCTTCTTTACAACACTCTGGGTTGTGGGTAGGATCTTACTACCCACATGTACAATGCAGTAATATTTATTCTGCATGGTAGTGAGAGAACTGCTTAAAGTGGTAGCAAACTGCAGCTTGAGAAAAAAAATCCCCTGGAAGGTAATGTCTCAATGTGCTAGTATGCAGAGGGTGTCCCCGCTGCAGAGGGTTACATCTTCAGTCGGTCCTCCTTCCGGATTCGCACGTGGGAGTCTCAGGACACGGCACAGTGCTCTGAAGGAACGGCACAGGTATGCCATTCCTTCAGAGCATGTATACAGTGAGGAACAGAAGTATTTGAACACCCTGCGATTTTGCAAGTTCTCCCACTTAGAAATTATGGAGGGGTCTGAAATTTACATTGTAGGTGCATTCCCACTCCGAGAGACAGAATTTACAAAAAAATTCAGGAAATCACATTGTATGATTTTTAACCATTAGCCGCCCGGCCAATGGCCGTTTGGCGGCTTCAGATGTGCCTCTTCATTCCGGGTGCACGCCATTTGGCGTGCTCCTGCACATGCGCCGTTTGCGCTAATGCAGAGCGGCGCAGCAGCGGGATCTGTCACGGGCCGTGCACCTCGGACACGGCCAATGACAGATCCGAGTACCGGCTCCCGTTGCTAGTACCATGGGACCTGCTGTGACCAATCACAGCAGGTCACATGACAGTTGTATACAATGGATGGCTTCATTCATGATGGCATCCATTGTATACTAGTGCCTAGCTGTGAATGGTCACAGCTAATCACATGCACATGTCATGTGATTAGCTCTGATCAAATCACAGCTAAGCACAAAAAAAAAAAAAAGAAAAAAAAAGCTGAATGAATCGATTTCATTCAGGTAAATGCTTGCTTATAGCAAAGTAATTCTTTTCTATAAGCAAATTGTGTAAAAAAAAAAAAAAAAAAATACTGATCACTTCCCCAAAGTAGTACAGTGTTACTATGGTAACATTGTACTACTTTGGTCATAGTAAAATATGAAAAAAAATCTTTAAAAAAATAAAAAAAAATGTAATAAAAAATTAAATATAATAAAAAAATTAAAAAAAATAAAAAAAAATATATATATATTTTTTTTTCATACTGTCACCAGTCAGTGTCCCTGTTAACTGCCATGCCAGTTATATGATGACGCTGTACTGCACTAGTGACAGTATGTAAAAAAAAAAAAATAGTGAAAATAATTTTTTTAATTTTTTAATTTTCCGAAAAATTATGACAAGAAAATACAGCTTCAAAAAACTCGCCATGCCTCTTATGAAGTACGTCGGACTGTCTACTCTGCAAAAAGGGGTCATTTGTGGGATATCTGTACTGTTCTGACATTCTTGGACCTCAAGAAATTAGATTGGCTGTCAGTACTTCAGGATTGATCAATATTCAGATCTATACCATAGTTTGTGAACTCTATAACTTTCCTACAAACTAAAAAATACATCCTAATTTGGGTTATTTTCACCAAAGACATGTAGCAGAATACATCTCGGCCTAAACTTATGAAGAACAATTATTTATTTGTAAACCTTTATAACAGAAACAAAGAAAAATTTGTTTTTTTTTCAAAATTTTTGGTCTTTTTTTGTTAATTTAGCAAAAAATAAAAACCCCAGCGGTGATTAAATACCACCAAAAGAAAGCTCTAGTTGTGTGAAGAAAATGATAAAATTTTAGTTTGGGTACAGTGTTGTATGACCGCGCAATTGTCATTCAAAGTGTGAGAGCGCTGAAACCTGAAAAATGGCCTGGGCAGGAAGGTGTAAAATTGCACGGTATTGAAATGGTTAAAGAATTTATTTGTCTTGCAGTGCTGAACATAAGTATTTGAACACCTGAGAAAATCAGTGTTAATATTTGGTACAGAAGCCTTTGTTTGCAATTACAGAGGTCAAATGTTTCCTGTAGTTCTTGACCAGGTTTGCACACACTGCAGCAGGGATTTTGGCCCACTCCTCCACACAGATCTCCTCTAGATCTGTCAGGTTTTTGGGCTGTCGCTGAGCAACACGAAGTTTCAGTTCCCTCAAAAGATGTTCTATTAGATTTAGGTCTGGAAACTGGCTAGGCCACTCCAGAACCTTGATATGCTTCTTACGGAGCCACTCCTTGGTTATCCTGGCTGTGTGCTTCTGGTCATTGTCATGTTGGAAGACCCAGCCACGACCCATCTTCAATGCTCTGACTGAGGGAAGGAGGTTGTTGCTCAAAATCTCACAATAAATGTCCCCATTCATCCTCTCCTTAATACAGTGCAGTCGTCCTGTCCCCTTCGCAGAAAAGCACCCCCAAAGCATGATGTTACCACCCCCATGCTTCACAGTAGGGATGGTGTTCTTGGGATGCAACTCATCCTTCTTTTTCCTCCAAACACGACGAGTGAAGTTTAGACCAAAAAGTTCTACTTTGGTCTCATCTGACCACATGACTTTCTCCCATGCCTCCTTTGGATCATTCAGATGGTTATTGGCAAACTTCAGACGGGCCTGGACATGTGATTACTTGAGCAGGGGAACCTTCCGTGCAATGCATGATTTGAAACCGTGATGGCGTAGTGTTCTACCAACAGTGACCTTTGAAACTGTGGTCCCAGCTCTTTTCATGTCATTGACCAGCTCCTCCCTTGTAGTTCTGGGCTGATTCCTCACCTTATCATCAGTGATACCCCACGAGGTGAGATCTTGCATGGAGCCCCAGTCCGAGGGAGACTGACAGTCGTCTTTAGCCTCCTCCATTTTCTAACAATTGCTCTAACAGTTGATCTATTTTCACCAAGCTGCTTGGCAATTTCCCCGTAGCCCTTTCCAGCCTTGTGGAGGTCCACAATTTTGTCTCTGGTGTCTTTTGACAGCTCTTTGGTCTTGCACATGGTAGTAGTTGGCGTCTGACTGTGGGGTGGACAGGTGTCTTTAAAGAGCTCAGACAGGTGCTACTAAGTTAGAATAATGAGTGGAGTAGAGGTGGACTTTTTAAAGGCACAGTAACAGGTCTTTGAGAGCCAGAATTCTTGCTGTTTCTTAGGTGTTCAAATACTTATGTTCAGCAGTGCAAGACAAATAAATTCTTTAAAAATCATACGATGTGATTTCCTGAATTTGTTTTTAAATTGTGTCTCTCAGAGTGGGAATGCACCTACAATGTGAATTTCAGTCCCCTCCATGATTTCTAAGTGGGAGGACTTGAAAAATTGCAGGGTGTTAAAATACTTCTGTTCCTCACTGTATATGAAAGTGCAGCACTATAAACGCACAATCTTATTAATAAAGGTGAAATAGTAAGTATGATATAAATATATATATATAGGTCACCTTGCGTATTCAAAGATATATACAGAGAAGATAAAGTGCCACTCAGTGCAAAAAGTGCGGTAAAGTGAATCAAGTAATGTCTGTAATTCAATATAATATTAAATAACAATCAGTGAATATTAATCGATAAATGTCCTTCTATAGATCAAATGCAATGTAGCCAAGTGCAAAGTGCGTGCAAATATTCACAAAGGGGATCCAACACCTTGAACGGATATACACTCACCAGAGAGCAAACATTAATAGGCTTCTGTTTTAACCTGTCACATCTGAAGGTGAAGAGGCAGCCAAAGGGTTAATCCTACTGCTTCATCCGGAAATAGATGGAAAGGATGTCCCTTGTCCTAGGACAGAGGTAGGCAACCTGCGGCTCTCCAGCTGTTGCAGGACTATAAGTTCCATCATGCCTCTGCAAGTCATAGCTGTAACTGTCAGTTTTGTAATGTTGCAATGCCTCATGGGAAATGTAGAAATGTACAGCTAAAGAGCCGCAGGTTTCCTACCCTTGTCCTAGGGAGCTAGCTCAACCACAGGAGCCAGAAATGCTAATATAGTGTAGTATTTATTATTCATGAAAATCGTGTCACATACAGCTAAAATTCCACGTGGAGTATAGTTAAAAACAAATGCCAAAATGCCTTCTGCTCTGTCCTTCGGCAGTGGCGGTGTGACATCAGCAATGTAGACACCAACAATAAAATCACATAAAAGAGTAAAAAAACTATACATTTACACTAGTGTACATAAACATCCTCCTTCAGAAACATCCCATAGGACTATAGACACCAAAGCATATCATGGCAATAATCAAATGAATTCTTAAAGTGTTACTAAACCCACAACAGTAAAATCAGTCTGTATATGCATGCTTGTAATACTCACTGTGGAACCTAAGGGGTTAATCTTCTGCATTGTGTAAAAAGGCTGTTTGAGCCTCTCTTCTCTGTGCCTTCCCTTTTTCAAGTGACCACCACTTATCTCCAGACTGAACTGTAGGCATGCACATGCTCAGTTTGGTGTATATTGCTAAAGAGTTTTTTTTTTCTTGGGAGAGTGCATGTGATCAGCACAGGGCCAATCAGCACTGTCCAGACAGAGGTCAGGGGATTTACATCCTCCTACAGCAGAAAGAAAACTCCTCTTACAAACTTTAGCTAGTGGTGGGCAGGACACAGATAGAAGTCACAAGACTGCTCTAACTGCTGATGAGAAAAGGTATTTAGCAGCTTATATTTACTAAAATAATTGCCCTTCCATGTTCTGTGTACTCTTGGAGACAAGATATAGTGAATGCAGGGGCCTGGGTTTAGTAACACTTTAATTCACTATCGAGCATAGGGTGCCTTCCATAGGTAGGCAATCTCTCAGCGTGTTTCATGGGAGCAATCCGCTTCTTCAGGAGGTGAGGGGAGAAGGGTGGGCAGGTCCAGCACCAACAAGGGGGGAAAACTCAGCTGTATGAAAAAAGGAATATGCTATCTCTCCCTGGGGACAGGTGTGGGAGTCAACATAAGGCATCAGGTGATTATAACTGCTGATGGACATACAGTCAGGTCCATAAATATTGGGACATCGACATCATTCTAACATTTTTGGCTCTATACACCACCACAATGGATTTGAAATGAAACAAACAATATGTGCTTTAACTGCAGACTGCCAGCTTTAATATGAGGGTATTTACATCCAAATCAGGTGCACGGTGTAGGAATTACAACAGTTTGCATATGTGCCTCCCACTTGTTAAGGGACCAAAAGTAATGGGACAGAATAATAATCATAAATCAAACTTTCACTTTTTAATACTTGGTTGCAAATCCTTTGCAGTCAATTACAGCCTGAAGTTTGGAATGCATAGACATCACCAGACGCTGGGTTTCATCCCTGGAGATGCTCTGCCAGGCCTCTACTGCAACTGTCTTCAGTTCCTGCTTGTTCTTGGGGCATTTTCCCTTCAGTTTTGTCTTCAGCAAGTGAAATGCATGCTCAATCGGATTCAGGTCAGGTGATTGACTTGGTCATTGCATAACATTCCACTTCTTTCCCTTAAAAAACTCTTTGGTTGCTTTTGCAGTCTGCTTTGGGTCATTGTCCATCTGCACTGTGAAGCAGCGTCCAATGAGTTCTGAAGCATTTGGCTGAATATGAGCAGATAATATTGCCCGAAACACTTCAGAATTCATCCTGCTGCTTTTGTCAGCAGTCACATCATCAATAAATACAAGAGAACCAGTTCCATTGGCAGCCATACATGCCCACGCCATGACACTACCACCACCATGCTTCACTGATGAGGTGGTATGCTTAGGATCATGAGCAGTTTCTTTCCTTCTCCATACTCTTCTCTTCCCATCACTCTGGTACAAGTTGATCTCGGTCTCATCTGTCCATAGGATGTTGTTCCAGAACTGTGAAGGCTTTTTTAGATGTCTTTTGGCAAACTCTAATCTGGCCTTCCTGTTTTTGAGGCTCACCAATGGTTTACATCTTGAGGTGAACCCTCTGTATTCACTCTGGTGAAGTCTTCTCTTGATTGGTGACTTTGACACACATACACCTACCTCCTGGAGAGTGTTCTTGATCTGGCCAACTGTTGTGAAGGGTGTTTTCTTCACCAGGGAAAGAATTCTTCGCTCATCCACCACAGTTGTTTTCCGTGGTCTTCCGAGTCTTTTGGTGTTGCTGAGCTCACCGGTGCATTCCTTCTTTTTAAGAATGTTCCAAACAGTTGTTTTGGCCACGCCTAATGTTTTTGCTTACTCTCTGATGGGTTTGTTTTGTTTTTTCAGCCTAATGATGGCTTGCTTCACTGATAGTGGCAGCTCTTTGGATCTCATCTTGAGAGTTGACAGCAACAGATTCCAAATGCAAATAGCACACTTGAAATGAACTATGGACCTTTTATCTGCTCATTGTAATTGGGATAATGAGGGAATAACACGCACCTGGCCACGGAACAGCTGAGAAGCCAATTGTCCCATTACTTTTGGTCCCTTAACAAGTCATAAAGTAATAAATTGGACAACTTGGCTGCAGAAGTCTTAACAACAGTCCTCACAAAGTTCAATTTTGTTCACTGCGGAAACTGCCGAAAATTGTTATCCCAAATAGCAGTAATGCTCATTAGAAACAGAGGGTTATGAAGGAGGTCCACCAGAAAACACTCTATGCTTACATAAAGGAAAAGCACAGCCAACAATAACTGCATTAGTAAGAAGCTTAATCACTGGGTACCCTGATGGACTGGCTCCTCCAATCTGAGAGTGTAGCAAAAATATTAAGTGCTATCTAGCGTGAAATGCGAAGAGTCTCACTTCTCCCATGACATGGATTTGTACTAATAAAGAAATGATTTTTACTGGAATGTGGTCAGCGTCTATCCCTTTATTTCATTCATTTAGTAATGGCAGCAACATTGCCTCTACATTAATAACTTGCAACTTCTGCAACTGTAGCCAGAATTTCGGGTGGGTGAACAGTCCAAATATAACCATCCTGATTGGCAAACTTGAACAGCTAGAGCTTGGGTCAAACAGTTCACTGTTCAACTGAAACGTTTTTCCGGATTTCTCTAAAATCTCCACAGATGTAAAAAAATGTATTTACGAAAGTACAGCAAGCCATGAAGATGATGAAACACAAAAAGAAACCACACCCTAAAGGTTTCCTGACAACCTACTTTTGAAAAATTCTCTACCACTCTCTCCACACCTGACCCAACATCCAAAGACCAGATAGGGTTCATTCAGGGCAGGCAAGCAGGTGATAACATTCTCAGATTTTCCTCCTCCACAATGCGTGGAATTGCACCTTAACCAGTTCCCACCCTTAGGATGTAACTGTGCTTCCTTAGGTGGAAACTGTTATACCAGGATCATGACTGCAGATGCAGCCATGATCCTGGATTAATTGTTTAAAGCTAGCAATGCTCTTTTTTTTAAAGTGATCTGAGTGGCTATGCAGCTGCCTGTTCAGTTTTACAGGCAGCGGAAGCCCCCTCACAAGCAGTTTCCTGTAGTCCTGTTCCACTGGGGAGCATGAGGGGGAAGTTATGCAAATTCACCAAAGAGATCATGGAACTTCCATTCTCTGATTGTCTCTATGACAGGACTCAAAATTTCAAGTCCTGAGCTGCTAGCCAGGCCTAAAAAGTTACTCGCCACCAGTTGCCCCACCCAACCCCTACCCTGCCCCTAATTCCGACCCTAAACATGCCCTCATAAATTATCTCATAAAATTACACTGTTAAATGTTTTATGAAGAATGAAGTTACAAAAATAAATAATAACAACAAATTTAACAATATTAACATAAAGCAATGTAAACATCTCCTCCATCCCATGTCCTCCTCCTTCCCCAGTCCCAGTAGTGGTAGTATGTACAACTTAAGACCCATCTCCCTGCTGCCATCTACCTCTAAACTCCTAGAACGCTTAGTCTACCATCGTCTACCATCGCCTGAGCTCCCACCTCACCAACAACCTTCTTGACCCTTTACAGTCTGGCTTTTGCTCACTACACTCCACTGAAACTGCCCTACTAAAACTCACTAATGATCTACTAACTGTTAAAACCAATGGCCACTACTCCGTACTCTTACTACTTGACTCCCCCCCCCCCCCCAGCTTTTGATACGGTTGACCATCCCCTCCTCCTCAAAAAAACTCCACTCTCTTGGTTTCAGAGACTCTGATCTCTCCTGGTTCTCCTCCTACCTATCACAGTGCTCCTTCAGCATTACCTATAACGCTGCCTCCTCCTCTTCACTCCATCTTTTGTAGGGGTGCCTCAAGGATCTGTCCTTGGACCCCTTCTCTTCTACATCTACACCTCCTCCCTAGGTCACTTGATAAACTCCCATGGCTTTAAGTACCATCTCTATGCTGATGACACACAAATCTATCTTTCTACCCCTCACCTCACCACTTCAGTCTCCTCTTGCATTACTAACCTACTAAGCGACATATCGGCATGGCTGTCACTCCACTTCCTCAAACTCAATCTTTCCAAAACTGAGCTCTTAGTATTCCCCCCAGCCCATGCCCAATCATCATTCCCTCCCCTCATGCCAGGGTACTAGGTGTACTCCTAGACTCCCATCTGTACTTTCACCCTTAAATTCAATCACTGTCCAAATCTTGTAGACTTCACCTCCGCAACATCCCCAAGATACGCCCGTTCCTAACCTCGGAGACCACTAAGCAACTTATTCACTCCCTTGTTATATCTCGCCTTGACTATTGCAACTCCCTCCTCATTGGCCTACCTCATCGCAGGCTATCCCCTCTTCAGTCTATCATGAATGCTGCTGCCAGACTTATCCACCTTACTAACCGCTCTGTATCTGCCACCCCTTTCTGCCAATCCCTCTACTGGCTTCCCATTGCCCAATGGATAAAATTCAAAACATTAACAATAACGTATAAAGCCATTTATAACTCTGCCCCAAATTACATCAACAATCTTGTCTCTAAATATCACCCAAACCATACTCTCCGCTCCTCGCAAGACCTCCTGCTCTCTAGCTCCCTTGTCTACTCCTCCCATGCTCATCTCCAGGACTTTTCCAGAGCTTCCCCCATCCTCTGGAACTACCCCAATTTATCAGACTATCGCCTACTCTGCTCACTTTTAGGCGAACTCTGAAAACCTATATCTTCAGGGAAGCCTATCCTGCCCTCAGCTAATAATGGAATCTTCTACTCTTCCAACCAGTCCATCCCCCACAGTTACTACCTTTTGTACCACTAGCCCCTCCCTCCTAGATTGTAAGCTCCAAGGAGCAGGGCCCTTCTTTCCCTCTTGTATTGAACTGTATTGTTGCTGTATTGTCTCCCGTTATATTGTAAAGCGCTGAGCAAGCTGTTGGCCCTATATAAATCCTGTATAATAATAATAATGTACAGAAGGAGGAGAGTCTCAATCCTGGCACTCTAAGACAGCTGCCTAATCAGCTGTATGCTGCCACTGGCCCTGTACATATGTGCATACATGTATATGTGTATGTACTGTATGGGCATGTGTATGTGTATATATACAGTGGGGATCGAAAGTTTGGGCACCCCAGCTAAAAATTTGTATTAATGTGCATAAAGAAGCCAAGGAAAGATGGAAAAATCTCCAAAAGGCATCAAATTACAGATTAGACATTCTTATAATATGTCAACAAAAGTTAGATTTTATTTCCATCATTTACACTTTCAAAATAACAGAAAACAAAAAAATGACGTCTGCAAAAGTTTGGGCACCCTGCAGAATTTATAGCATGCACTGCCCTCTTTGCCAAGCTGAGACCTGCCAGTGTCATGGATTGTTCTCAATCATCGTCTGGGAAGACCAGGTGATGTCAATCTCAAAGGTTTTAAATGCCCAGACTCATCTGACCCTGCCCCAACAATCAGCACCATGGGTTCTTCTAAGCAGTTGTCTAGAAAACTGAAACTGAAAATAGTTGACGCTCACAAAGCTGGAGAAGGCTATAAGAAGATAGCAAAGCATTTTCAGATGTCAATATCCTCTGTTCGGAATGGAATTAAGAAATGGCAGTCATCAGGAACAGTGGAAGTTAAAGCAAGATCTGGAAGACCAAGAAAAATATCAGACAGAACAGCTCGCAGGATTGTGAGAAAAAACAATTCAAAACCCACGTTTGACTGCACGATCCCTCCAGAAAGATCTGGCAGACACTGGAGTTGTGGTACACTATTCCACTATAAAGAGATACTTGTACAAATATGGTCTTCATGGAAGAGTCATCAGAAGAAAACCTCTTCTACGTCCTCACCACAAAAATCATCGTTTGAACTTTGCAAATGAACATATAGACAAGCCTGATGCATTTTGGAAACAAGTTCTGTGGACCGATGAGGTTAAAATTGAACTTTTTGGCCGGAATGAGCACAGGTACGTTTGGAGAAGAAGGGGCACAGAATTTAATTAAAAGAACCTCTGTCCAACTGTTAAGCATGGGGTTGAATCAATCATGCTTTGGGGTTGTGTTGCAGCCAGTGGCACAGGGAACATCTCACGAGTAGAAGGAAAAATGGATTCAATAAAATTTCAGCAAATTTTGGATGGTAACTTGATGCCATCTGTGAAAAAGCTGAAGTTAAAGAGAGGATGGCTTCTACAAATGGATAATGATCCTAAACACACCTCGAAATCCATGGGGGATTACATCAAGAGGCGTAAACTGAAGGTTTTGCCATGGCCTTCAAAATCTCCTGACCTCAACCTAATTGAAAATCTATGGATAGACCTTAAAAGAGCAGTGCGTGACAGACAGCCCAGAAATCTCAAAGAACTAGAAGACTTTTGTAAGGAAGAATGGGCAAAGATACCTCAAACAAGATTTGAAAGACTCTTGGCTGGCTACAAAAAGCGTTTACAAGCTGTGATACTTGCCAAAGGGGGCAGTACAAGATATTAACTCTGCAGGGTGCCCAAACTTTTGCAGACGCCATTTTTTGTTTTCTGTTATTTTGAAAGTGTAAATGATGGAAATAAAATCTAACTTTTGTTGACATATTATAAGAATGTCTAATCTGTAATTTGATGCCTTTTGGAGATTTTTCCATCTTTCCTTGGCTTCTTTATGCACAGTAATACAAATTTTTAGCTGGGGTGCCCAAACTTTCGATCCCCACTGTATATGCATGTGTAAGTTTGTGTGAATGTGTGCATGTAGCAGTGTGTATGTATGTGTGATCCCTTATAAACATTTGATGTGTGCAGGTGTATGTGGGCTCCAGGAGCCAGTCTGGGCACATGGAAAATGAGTTATGTGCAGTTGAGTGATGAGCAGAGTGGTTTTGTGTCCTTGTACAGACTGTAATGTGTGCAGACAGATCCCAGAACTCCTCCTGTAGATGGATCCTCTCTATCCCTGAACTCCTCGTGCAGATGGATCCTCCCCATCATCGCACTCACCAGATCCCAGAACTCCTCCTGTAAATGGATCCTCTCTATCCCTGAACTCCTCATGCAGATGGATCCTCCCCATCCCTTGACTCCTCATGCAGATGGATCCTCCCCATCCCTGGACTCCTCATGCAGACATCACCACAGGCACTCTGAGCAGTCTCTGCACTGCCAGGGTGAAAACACAAGACACGTGGGGACGGGGCTGCCCCTTCCAGTCAACCTGGCAGCCTTTGGGTCATTGGTCTCCAGACCAACCAAGGGGCAGAGGGAGAGGTGAGTGTAGCATCACAGGAAGTGGGCAGAGGGACAAGAGGAGGGGCAGCATTACAAATGATTTCAAGGTTGCTGTATCAAATGATATACACAGTCCACAGGCAGGTCTTTTTATAATGATCCTTCTGAGGTACGTATAAACAAACAACCTATTTAACCACTTGCCTATCAGGCACTTATACCCCCTTCCTGCCCAGGCCAATTTTCAGCTTTCAGCGCTGTCACACTTGGAGTGACAATTGCACGGTCATGCAACACTGCACCCATATGAAATTTTTATAATTATTTTCACACAAATAGAGCTTTCTTTTGGTGGTATGTACATGCTGCTGGGTATTTTATTTTTTGCGCTATAAACAAAAAAAAGAAAAAATTTTGAAAAAAAAATGTTTTTCTTTGTTTCTATTATAAAATTTTGAAAACAGGTAATTTTTCTCCTTTACTGATGTGCGTTGATGAGACTGCACTGATAGGCAGCACTGATGGGCACTGGTGGGCAGTGATAGGCAGCACTGATGATCTGGCAATGATATGCAACAATGATGGGCACTGATAGGCACCACTGATAGCTGGCACTGCTGGTCACAGATGGGTGGCACTGCTGGGTACTTGTGAGCTGCACTGTTGGGTGAGGATGGGTGGCACTGCTGGGTACTGATCATCCCACTGCTGGGTGCCAATCCCTCCTCTGACAATTGCCGGTCATCGGCAGTACTTTCCTCACGCTGTGACAGAGTGAGGAAAGTGCAGCCGATAACTGGCAACTGCATTTACCGGTAATCTGCTGTGCCATTGGACATGGATGATCACGTGGTAAAAGGCTGCTGTGATTGGCCTTTTACAACATCACGTGATCAACTGTGTCTGCAGGACACAGCGATCATGGAGATCGCTGGGTGCGCGCCCCCAGGGGGTGCGTGGGTGGGTGCATTCTGGGAGGACGTCATATGATGCCCTCCCAGAACGGGCCGGCCGCGATTAAGCCGTTATTCAGCTATCTGCGGTCGCCAAGTGGTTAAACTCACTGCACACATTTTTATAGCAGCAAAATGGGTAATTGCCCATGCTTGGAAAACCCATATGTTTCCTGTCATTAGGGTCAAGCACAAGGTCTCAAAACTCATGATCTTCGAAAGGCTCATCACTAGGCAAAATACTACGATGGCAACATTACACACCCATGGATTGAGTCTAATTTTCCAAATATGGTTTGCCCTGACTCATTGACCCAGTGTGTACTGACACCTTTAAACCACTGGATTCCCCTCCATTTCCTCTTCCTGTAGTCTTGCACCATACTCTTTCCTCTTCTGAGAGTAAATAAGGCCTGGAACTGATATGGTTACTTCTCTCCTAACCCCCTTTTTTTCTCTTCTTTCCCCCTTTCTTCATCAGCAGTTGTGACTGCTTAGTCTAGCTGCTTTTTTCTTCTTTGAACTGATACATTATTGTAGTTGTTACAGTTTAGTTGAAGTATTTTCCAGCTTACTGCTTATTCTATACAAAGTTATATTACTCATGTTCTCTGTTATTACTAATCATATTTGTATGTTATTTTCCTGGAAACAAAAATAATATCCTCTTTATAACCCTATAACAATGTTTTGAAAAAAAACCCCAAAAACCTGAAATTGATAATTTAGCTAGCTCTCTCTCTCTCTCTATATATATATATATATATATATATATATATATATATACATACACACACACACACATACATACACACATATTCGGCTATAGTGTGGTTGTCCAGTTCTGGGAGGGTGTCATATGACGTCCTCCTAGAATGCACCCTCCCGCACACCCCCAGCGGCATGCACAGTGGCCTTTTATCATGTGATCAGCTGTGTCCAATGACACAACAGATCACAATGTAAATACAGTTGCTGGTAATTGGCAGCACTTTCCTTATGCTATCACAGCATGAGGAAAATACTGCGCCAATAACTGGCAAATTACACAGAGGACATCTGCACCGATCATCAGGGCACTGAAGACCAGTGCCCAGTAGTTCCGCCCAGAAGTGCAACTCACCAGTGCCCAGCAGTGCCACCCATCAGTGTTGGCCAACAGTGCCGCCCATCAGTGTTGGCCAGCAGTGCCGCCAGTCAGCGCTGCCCATCAGTGCCGCCTCTCAGTGCCCATCATTGCTGCATATCAGTGCCTCATCAATGCCCACCAGTGCCGCCTAATCAGTGTAGCCTATCAGTGCCCATAAGTGCTGCCTATCCATGCCATCTCATCAGTGCCCATCAGTGCTGCCCATCAGTGCAGCCTCATCAATGCACATCAGTGAAATAGAAAAATTACCTGTTTGCAAAATTTTAACAGCGCAAAAAATAAAATTTTAGCGCAAAAAATAAAAACATCCAGTGCCGATTAAATACAACCAAAAGAAAGCTCTATGTGTGTGGAAAAAAAGGATACAAATGTCATATGTGTACAGTGTTGCATGACCGCGCAATTGTCATTCAAAGTGCAACAACACTGAAAGCTGAAAATTGACCTGGACACGAAGAGGGTAAAAGTGCCAGGTAGGCAAGTGGTTAAACCCGCCGGTTCATAGGGATACATGGATCATCTGATCAGATCTGCCTGAAAAACTGACAGGCAGACCTGATCGAATTGTCCCTGTGAAAGGGACCTTAGGCTGTTCACCAGATGTTATAAATAAACCCAAATAACAGAGCAAACATGCCTAAAACTCTCCAATAGAACATGAAAATCCTCCCTGTGTTTGTCTGAGTTACATAATCTTAGTGCTCCTGGCTATTTTACCCACTGTTTGTACATTCCCTATTCATTCCAAGCCACATCATGAGGGAATGAGAAAACACATTCTGCACATTTTCTTTTTTTCTAAGTGAAAGTTTATGGACCAAGGAACTTGCACAAAACCTATGAAAGATCACTGAAAGGATCTAGATAACCTCCGTAACACTCATGAACAAAATAAATAATTACACAAACATTATTGATGATATACTGGAGAGGAACTCTAAGGACATATGGTTGCTAAATACCGAGGCCAGAGCTATTAGAAAACAGCTGGAGATGCAAGAATTAGCTATTGAAAGCATGGGTCCTGCTCTGACAGGTTTGTGTAAGATGACAGAGGATTATGAATGTTGTACTTGGATGTATAATACCACAATGACTGTTCCAGATTATTATGAAATATTAAAGCAACACAGGGAACAGGTAGATGGTTTAATGGAAGAAGCTAGAGCTATAGGAAAAGATGGACGGAGTCCTTTTGATTGTCTAGGATCAGGATTTGGTTCTGTCTTTTCATGGATAAAAGGTATCGCTGTAAGCATAGTCATGATATTGGTTTTTGTTTTATTTTTATATCTATGTTTTAAATGTTTATTATATTGCATTGCTAGAGCTACCAAGCCGCAAAATACAAATGAAGGTTATCTGGCTATGTACAAAAAGATGAATGAGGTAAAAAATTAAGATCATGTTCATGATCTAAGAGGGGATTGAAAGGATCTAGATAACCTCCATTTTGTTAATGTACGCCATTTTAAGTATTAAGTAAGGTTTTTGCAGATATATTAGAAGTTTAATTAAACTGTTTTAGCTTGCACTAGAATGTATAAACAATGATAAGACGACCCTGACATTTTCTTTGTTTGACTAATTCTCTGAAAGCTAGCAAAAACAGTTTATACCAAGAAATGTATATGTCATGTTTCATGTAGTTAGGTCATGATGGAAATTTACAAGTTACAGTTTTAAAACTCGCTCCCCTCCCTTATTTTTTATGTATCCTAAATAATTTTAGTAATGTCTAATAAACTTTGAACATCTTTGAACATAAGCTGCCATTATTTCCGTGTTCAAGGGGTGTTCCCAGAATTCTGCTGATAAACCAGGAATCTCTCCACAGACCGGGGGTCTCTGAGGGGATAAAGAAAATCATCCTTTCAATCACTTACTGCCTATTCCCCTGATATATTCCCATACTCCTATACCCACCTTTTTCTCCCTTTGTCACTCCACCATTCTTTCCTTGCCTGATTTAGACCTATCAACACACACCCGATTAAAATCTGTTCTATTTCCACCAGAAATTAGCTTAAATCAGCCAGCGGGAAATGGACTTCTCGACAAGGGGGCTGTCCCTCCTCTAATGGAAAGTATACCATGTGCAGTAGCCAGTGCTAGAAACCCCTACATTTGCCATTCCTTTAAATTTAAGAAATTTGAATCAGGTGTTCCATATTAGGTGCCGATATTTATAACTTCCTATGGGTCCATTTGCACTTGAGATTACATGCACTGTGGATTCTTGCAGCTGGAATTGACAGATGCGTGCGAATAGCACACTTTGTGTGTTGATACACCATGATGACTGCAAGTAATTGCTGGCTGTGCGAACAGTCTTGAATAGCTGCTGCTACCAACAACCTGTCATTGCATTACATGGACTTGGTGGCTGCAGCTACAGTGCCTTGAAAAAGTATTCATACCCCTTGAAATTTTCCACTTTTTGTCATGTTACAACCAAAAACATAAATGTATTTTATTGGGATTTTATGTGATAGACCAACACAAAGTGGCACATAATTGTGAAGTGGAAGGAAAATAAGTGGTTTTCAAAATTTTTTACAAATATCTGAAAAGTGTGCCGTGCATTTGTATTCAGTGTAATGCTCTATTCGCTGTTGCTGTGTGTAGTGCCATCATGCCAAGATCAAAAGGACTATTTAAGACCCTTAGAAATAAGGTTCACCAGATCAGTGCAGACAGCATCAATGTTTCTGATTGCTGCAACACAAGTCCCAGTGTCACCAGACCAATGTAAGCTAGCAACAATGTTCTTGCTCACTGCCACACTAGTCCCAGTGTCACCAAACCAAAGCAGCTAGCAACAGTGTTCCTGATTACAGCCACGAGTCCCAATGTCCCCAGACCAGTGTAAGCCAGCAACAGTGTTCCTGCTCACTGCCACACCAGTCACAGTGTCACTAGAGCAGTGTAAGCCACCAACAGTGTTCCTGATCACCACCACGAGTGCCAGTGAGCCAAACTAGTGAAGTCAGCAATAGTACCTATAGATAAAAATGATGCACAGGAGGTAGTAGGTGCACTCAATGGGACTTAGAGCAGGAGAGATTTTCCAATGTAGTTTAATGAATGTCAATGTGTCGGCTGAGCACAGCCTGCATTTCTCAAGCTTTGAGAAAGGTGGGCTGTGCCCCTCTGAAATGTTGAGATTGATTAAACTACATTGAAAATTCATATCCCAGAGTCACAGAGAAATGAACAAGCAGCCCTTTCTTTTCAATGGCACCCATTCAAAGTGGTGGGACTTAAAAGTATAGCAATTTTGAAAAGGTTCATGCACTACTTTGGTGTGACTTTTGATGCAACTTTGGAGCAGAGAATGTAAAGTCGGATGTAAGTTGCACCAAAAGTCACATCAAAGCTGTACTTAAAAGTCACACTGGAAATTGCAAAATATTCCTATGTATCAATTTATTTAAAGTGGTAGTAAAATGCCCCCCAAAAATTCTAAAAAATCTTCTCCCTGCAGGTTAAGAGCATAATGTGCTGGTATGCATCTCATACTAGCACATTATGAAAGACTTACCTGAAAACAAAGCCCTCCACTGGAGCACTATCATAGGTCCCCGAGGCTTCCATCTTCACCCAGTCTTCCTTCCGGGTTCGCAAGCTGCAGCAATCTGATGGGCCAAGTCACGATGTCGTTTCAGCCATGGCACGGCTCTCAAAATGGACGGCACATCATACATTGAGAGCACAATGTGCATGCGCCGGTGACATCACTGCCGCTTCTACAGTAAATACCTCCTAAAGACTTAGGTAAAAGTTGCCAAAGTAGGTTTACTTCCAATTTAAAGATGCTATGTTTAAAAAAAAGGCATCCCTGATAAGAAAACATTTAAAGTGTTACTAAATCCACAACAGTAAAATCAGTCTGTATATGCAGTAAAGCATGCTTGTTATACTCACTGTGGAACCTAAGGCGTTAATGCTCTGCATTGCGTAAAAAGGCTCTTTGATCCTGTCTTTTCTGATCCTCCCCTTCTTCCATAGTCTCCAATTCATCTGCTGATAGTACAGAGCTCTAGGCGTCACTCTGCACATGCTCAGTTTAGTGTGTATTACTACAGCGGTTTTTATTTTTCTTTGGGAGGGTGCATGTGATTAGCACAGGGCCAGTCAGCACTGCCCAGACAGAGGATCAGGGGTTATGCAGCCTCATAGGACAGTCAGAGCAGAATCAAAACTCCTCCTACAAGGTTTAACCAGTGCTCAGCTGCACACTGATAGAAGTCACAAGACTGCTATATACTGTTGATGAGAAAAGATATTTAGCAGTTTATATTTACTAAAATAATTGCATTTCCATGTTTCGTGTAGTGTGGAATAGTGTTGGGCTCAAACATCGGCCTTTCATGTGTTTGCCAAACACACGAACGTTAAGGGTCCTTTCATACAGACGTTGTTTTTTTTCATCAGTTCAGTCGCATTTTTTTTTTTTTTTAAATCGGAGCTAAACGGATCAAGACTGAACTTTGTACCTCTGTGTTCATATCCATTTTTCATCTGTTGACAACTGTTTTTGATCCAATTACAACCATTTTTGAGTCGTTTGTGGTCCATTTACATCCGTTTTTTCATGAGTCATGGAAATTTCCCAAGACACTTTGCTCAAACCCAGCATGCATTGTGCTTCCCATGCTACTTTGCGGTCCCAGTGAATCACAGTGTTCTTCCTGTGTCTTTCCTGTGATTTTGTGTTGGAGAGCAATGGCTTGTTCCCGATTTTGGGATGATATGACATGCTTTGCTTTCATGAGGAGAGTGGGAGGAGGAAGGCATGTGAGCGCAAACGTTGCAGTTATTGGTCACATCCCATGCTGCTGAAGAGGCCCTATGAGGGATTTGTTGCCCTGCACTATGCAACGTTATCCCTTAAAATTCTTAAATTTTACTTGGATGTCTGTACCCACATATAATGGCCTATTGGAGAAGTTGCAACCATGTCTTCAGCGTATGAATACCAACATGAACCGTTGTGTGCCTCCAGAGGAGCGCCTCCTAGTCATTCTGAGGTAAAAGTAGCATGTGAGCATTGTTTATTAACCTAGGCAAGTTGATAGATGTATACACCCCCCCCATGGGACACATGAATGTTCCACTAGCATCCAGCACAATGTGACGTGCTACTAATGCATGCACAATGTCAATATGGCTTTGGAAAAACCCCCCAAACAAAAAAAGATTTTAATCTATGTTTTGCCAGCATGTTTTCCCTTCACTATGTGGAATTACCCAGAAAATGCATATGATGGGGGGGGGGGGGGTGAGCATTATGTAGTCATAGCATAGTAGCGAAGAAGGGCTTGGTTTGGAATGTTCTATATCACGTGAATGTAGATCATTCTGTTAAGGCATTCCTAATATCCTGCTTATTACTCCTCAAAGGTTTCTTGCATTGGGTCAGACATTCACATCTTTAAATCACTACTTCCTACTTGGTATACTAACCATTGTCCATGACACTAGCCAGGCGATATGGGAGGGGCTACGTCCAACTATGATGACAGTTTCTGATACTCATATGTAGGAGGAAATCTCAAAATGGATTTATGCAGAAAACCCAATTCCCAAACTGCGGAGCCCTGGATGGCAAATGTGCGCATTCAAACGCCTCCTGTATCAGGCTACAGGTATTTTAAAGGCAAATATGTCTTTATTATTTTACATATATGTAACAAACATAGTATGAGAGGTAAACAGAACATGTACAAGTAGATAAACAACAAAAAAAAACATCACAGATGAGGTTATGATCCATATGGATGTAAGAAAATGATGCAGTAAAATTGCCAGAGGAAAGGATCAATATCAGGTATAACATAATAAAATATATCAGGGGCATATCCCCAAGCGGAATGTCTGAAACAATATGAGAGAACTCCATATAACCAAAAATGTAAACTAAAAAAAGAAAAGAGAGAAAAAAAAGGAAGGGGGGGGGAATAAAAAAAGAGGCAGTTGGGAGACGGGGACATAAGAAAGCCACAGTAGGGTGGTTCCTCAACCAAAGCTCACCGATGTGACCCCACAGTCCACATCTCGGCATGGACTGTAGGGTCAAATCGGCAGATAAGCCAAAATGGAAATTGGTCGTGGGAGCAAGGCTCAACTAGAGTGCAACAGGGGAACACATATCTCAGAGAGTTGTAGAGGAGGAGAAATGGAGCCAGATTGACCACAGCAACTTATGTTTATCATAGGTATCATTGGTAAACGCCAGCATTTCCTCCATACGCATGGTATCATTAAGCACGGAGACCCACATCGGGAAAGGAGGGGGGTAGCCATTTTCCAAAAGAGGGGTATCAATTGGTGGGCCGCAGACAGAAAGAAGCGCAACAGACTTTTCTTCTGTGCTGCCCATGAGCCTGGTAGTATAGATAGAAGGGCAATTTCTGGCAAAGGGGCCAAGGACTCATCGTAGACCCGGTTATATACAGCAGAGAAGGGTAGCCAGAAGGGTTGTATTTGATCACAATCCCACCAAATGTGGAGCTGTGTACCAACAGCTCTATTACAGCGCCAACAAAGATCAGGTGTAGGAAAAATTTTGTGTAGGGAGAGAGGATCCTTGTACAATCAAGAAAGAAGCCTAAAATTATTTTCTTGTGAGTAGCAAGAAATAGACAATTTATGAGTAAAGTGGAACGATGTGGACCAATCTTCCGCCAAAATGTCCTTCCCTAGGTCTTGAGCCCGCACCTTAGTGTAGGGAGGGAGTTCAGAGTGAAGAGCATTATGGAGCACTTTATAAAGAGAAACTAGGACTTGTCTCGGTAGTTCAGAGAGGGAACACAGCCGTTCAATCTCAGAAAGTAGGCGATGAATGTTGGAAGAAGAGTGCAAGAGCTTGAAAAGGAGGATAGGTGTAGAGTGGTTAACCAATCCCCAGACCCACCCTAAAGGAGCAAAAGACCCAATTGGGAGCAGATAAAGTCTCAAGCCACGGGCCAGGAACCGATTGTGAAGGGTCCAATAATGGAAGAGCCTAACCCTTGAGGAAGAGTGGGGTTATCAAACAGTGGTGATAGGGGAGAGGGATCAGAGGATAAAAGGGCAATTATGCCTCGTTTATACCACAACTGTAGAACAGCTAAAGTCAAAGGGGACAAGCCGGGAAAAACGCAGATATTCCCGATCATACCCCCATGGTAATGCCTGAAGATCAACCTGAGAAAGATCTTGTTCAATCATACAAGAGGCTTTATGTAGAGGTCTAGGAAACCAATAAAGCATCCTGGCTAGTAACGTGGCTCTGTAGTAAAGCTCAATGTCCGGAAAACCCACTCCACCCTCGAGCTTCGGATAAGTAAGTAACTTGCGTTTTAACATGGAAAACCCACGGTGCCAAATAAATCTAATCGAAAGGGAGCGTAATCAAAAGGAAAAAACTTCTAGGAACAGTGATCGGTACAGTCTGAAAAACATATAGAAGCTTAGGCAAAAGTATCCATCTTGAAGGTGTTGATGCGGCCGAACCAGGGCAGGGCGGAAGCCCCATGAAGCCAAATCCCTGCGGATACGCAAAAGTAAAGGTAAATAATTAAGGGAAAATAAAGCATTAAGATCGGCCGAAATCTGGATCCCCAAGTATGTGATAGCCTTCGGATGCCATTGAAATGCAAAATTAGGCCGAAGATGCGTCAGTACATGGGGAGGTAAAGAAATATTGAGGGCTTCCATCTTAGAGATATTAAGTTTAAAGTTGCTGAAGGAACCAAATCTACGGAATTCGTGGAAAAGACTGGGGAGGGAAATAAGTGGCTGTTGAACATAAACTAGAAGGTCATTGGTGTATAAGGATAGTTTATGATGTGCGGTGGGAGTATGGATGCCGAAGATTGAGTCATTAGCTCGTATGGTTCTTGCAAGATGTTCCATTATTAAAACAAAGAGAAGGGGTAAAAGGGGACAACCTTGTCTGGTCCCATTCGATATGGGAAAGGGCAAAGAATTCATACCATTGACCAGGACAGACGCTGAAGGATGAGAATAGAGGGACATAATCTGAGCAAGGAACCACAAACGCAAACCGATCTGTTCCAAGGTAAGACGAAGAAAGCCCCAGTCGACACAATCAAACGCCTTCTCAGCATCAAATGAAAGTAGGCAAGCCTTTAAGCCATGTTGCTTGATATAAGAGATAAGATGGATTGTTTTAGAAGTATTATCCCTAGCTTCCCAACCCGGGACAAAGCCAACCTGGTCGTGGTGAATTAAGGTTGGTAGGAAAGGGGAGAGACGGTTTGCTAAAAGTTTAGCAAAAAGCTTAATGTCCAGGTTAAGTAAAGAAATTGGGCATCACTACAGCAATGAGAAGGGTCTTTACCCGGCTTAGGAATAACCGAAATAGTGGCAGACAAAAAAGCTGATGAAGGTACGTTCAAATCATCGATAACATTAAACGCTTGGGCCAGAAAAAGGGCTAATTGGGCGGCAAATGTTTTGTAAAAGCGTGGGGTGAATCCGTCTGGACCCGAGCACTTACCAGTTTTCAAGGCCTTAATTGCCCCAAGAACTTCTATAATCAAGAAGGGCTCCTCCAGATCCAATGCATCTTGGGGATCTAGAACAGGTAACGCCGCCTTCATGATATATTGGGACATAGCCGGCAAAGGGGAAACAGGAGGAGCATCAAGATTCACTGCGGAGAGATTATAGAGTTGAGAATAGTTGCATTTAAACACAGAACAGATGCCCTTATTGTAATAGATTTTAGTATGGTCAGGCGCCTTGATGTGTTGGATCGGACGACAGGACGGTCGAGGGTAGAGTACACGCGCCAGGTGCTGACCACATTTGTTAGCTAGAGAATAATGAGTGTTGCGTGCTTTGTCTCTTGCAACAAGGGAGGAGGAATCTAGTAGTTGGAGTAAATCTCTACGAGCGTTAGAGAGGTCCACCGCAAGCACCGGGGTATGTTTGTGTGACGATTCGAGGAGTGCAATGAGCGAAAATAAATGACGCATCTCCGTCATACAAGCTTTTTTCAAGCGAGAGCCATGCTTAATAAGAACCCCTCTAAGAACACATTTGAGGGTCTCTCGTTGGTTAAGAGGGCTGGTAGTGTCCAATGTTTGCTCCAGAATAAAGTCCTGGATAATCTTCACGACCTCACCGATACATAGAGAATCTTTGAGTAGGGTATCATTCAAGCGCCACAAAAAGCGACGCAAAGATGTCGGTCGGTCCTGAATCGTAAGATGGATTGGGGCGTGGTCTGACATTAAGAAATGACCAAGAGATGATGAAATAGGGCAATCTAGAAAAGACTGGGAAACAAAGAAATAGTCTATACGACTGTATGATGCATGAGCTGCAGAGTAATAACTATAGTCTCGTTCCAAAGGATGTTGGATGCGCCAACCATCCACTAGGTGTAAATCATGCAAAACGTGATTTAAGTTGAGATAAGGCCTATAAGGATAGAGAAGATTTACCTGCTGAAGTGTTTAAGTCTGGAGAAAGAGCCACGTTAAAGTCCCCTTCCGACGATAAAACAGGGACCCCCAAAAGCGGACAGCCTGGAGAGGACTGTCGCCAGAAACGGAGCCTGATCTATAGTGGGAGCATAAATATTCGCCACTGTAAAAACAAAATCCTTTTATTTCAATTTAAGAAAGAGGTAGTGACCAGTTGGATCGATTAGGGAGTCAAGGACCTCTGGGCTGAAGGTATGATGAAAGGCCACCGACACCCCCCTAGATCTAGCCTGCGGATTAGTACTATGATACCACTGAGTATAGTAATGATTGTGGAGGGCTGGGATACCATCGTAGCGAAAATCAGTCTTCTGGAGTAGCAAGATCTGCGTTCCACATCTATGAAAATGGTAAAGCATCTGGCTCCGCCTCTCCGGAGTGTTAAAGCCCCTACAATTAATAGGAGGAAAATTTAATTGGAGTCATAGTTGGTTGAGGGAGAACAAAGAGAAAGAGAAAAAACAAAAAACAAAAACGAGATAAATGAGAAAGAGAACTAGTAGACAGGCGAACTGTCAAAATAACATACAGTGTGATACTGCGTAATACACTGAAGGCCTAGGTGGGGAACGTCAAAGGCACAGGTATCCGATCCCGACCCAGGCCTCCCACAGGTAAATGATAACTTGAGGGAGGTCACCCGCAGATGGTGGCGACCCACTCTACAAAACATATTCAATAAACCCTCAAACAGGCATGAGAAAATAGACCCCTGTCCCCAACAAATAAACATAAGCAGAGCATGGAGATGACGGGGTGAGAATGAAACAAATTAAGGAAGGGCCTAAAGCTCCTGAGACTAGGGTCTAACTCAATATGGGTGTCTTTAGGTTGTTGGAGCAGTTGATTGAAGATGGCAGTAACCGCTACAGCCAAATCTTTAGATTCAATAGTTTCTGGGATGTCCCTGATCCGAATATTGTTATGGCAGTTCCTGTTCTCAATGTCATCCTGCTGGTACATGAGCTGTTGTATAAGAACCGTATGGGAGTTAGGGGTCTCCTTGTGGGTTTGTAAAGCGTTACACAGACTGTCGGCGGTATTTTCAATCGCTTCCATACGCACACAAAGGTCTTGCTTAAGATCAGAAATTTCCTGCTTGTATGTGCTTTCAATACGTTTCACATAAAGCTCAAAATCTACCTTTGTAGGGAGGGATTTCATATATGAGTGCAGGGATTTCATGTGGGACTGCAGATCCCAGCCATCCTCAGAGCATAGAGATGCTGGGGAGGGGCTGCATGATCTCTGTGTGCCCTGTGTGTGCTGTACCTGCAGACCAGGGTCCCCAGAAGGAGTGAGAGCCCCGAGGGCTTACCTGCCCTTCTTCTGTACGGAGCACTGTATCCACAGGGGACGAGGAGGGGAGAGATGCCGGCGCCATCTTGGAGGCTGGAGCACCCGAGGCCTTGGCCGAGGATCGGGTTACAAACCGGCTTACGTCACCGCCGGACCGGCTCCCCGTTGCTCTCTGAGGGGTCTGGAGTTGATTCTTCCCCATGGGGATTAGATGACAGCGCCCGTGAGGGAGAGAGGGAGCCTGCAGTGGAGGTCCGGGCCGGGAGCTGCACAGTGTCACTGCTCTCGCTCCATGCGCCAAGCCACGCCCCAGGCATTTTAATTACAAGAAATATTTCTTGTTGGTCATCATGGCAATCTGCAACAGTAATTACAAATTTGTTGCAGTGGACATCGGAGCATACGGCAGCACAGCTAAATCCTGAGTGTTTAGGGCATCCAGAATGGGGAGAAGACTTCTAGAGGGCCGGCTGAATCTACCTGATGACAAATCCCTTCCTGGAACTGATGTACCTGATATGCCTCATGTCCTCATGGCTGATGAGGCTTTTGCACTGTCAAGGCATCTTTTCAGGCCATATGCCAGGCACAATCTGAATGACAAGAAGAGTCTTCAACTATTGACTCAGTAGAGCTTGGCAGCTAATAGAATGCACATTTTGCATCTTGACCAGAAAATGGCTCATTTTCCACAGTGCCATACATCTTAGCCTGAAGAATGCTGAATGTGTGATCCAAGCATGCTGTGTACTACACAACATGACCTGTGAGAAGGAAGGCATTAGTATAAAAGAGGAAGATGAGAAACATTTGCCCTCTGTCCGTTATTCTGGACTGCGACCATACAACACCGATCTTGTCATACGTGACACTTTAACAGACTATTTCATGTCCCCTGACAGAGAAGTTCCATGGCAGTATGCACATATGTAAATATTCTCAACATTGCTAATTACAGACCTGATCACCATCACATCCTTCTGTTCAAAATGTTATTTCTGTACTATAGATTTACAAAAATAAATGAAATTATTGCACATTTGCAGGTGATCAACCTTTTTTATTACTGTCAATATAATTGACCACAACATGTTTTATTTACAAATAGAGTATGTGCTTCACAAATCACGCACTTAAAACAAATGCAGGAAAACAATACTGTAGATAAACAAGTACAATGTGCCAGAGGCATTGTCACATCCCCGCGTATCAGCTCATACGTGAGAAGAGATATTGCAGATAAACCGGTACAACGTGCCGGAGGCATTGCAACATCCCGAGTATCAGCTGATACCCGAGAAGAGAATACTGCAGATAAACAGGTACAACATGCAGAAGACTGTCTCATCTGTGTGTTTCACCTCAGTACTGTCACTATAAGGTATAACCGAAGGTGAAACTTTTTGTTAATTTTTGGATAGACTGGAGATGGATCTGAACAGCTGTCAGCTTTTTATTGCGGTCTGTGTCTCTGAACCTCTGTAGCTGTCATGTTTCCCATAATCATTGACAGTGATCCAGAACATTTGCCTAGTCCCAGAAAAGTGGGTAAACGTTCTCAATTTGGAAACAGTTTTGGTGACATAGGGGTTCCCAAGGACGTCCCTTCAATTGCTGTGATGTTATCTCACTTGCTGATGGGCTATGGGATATGAATTGAAGGAACATCTCCTATACGGGACACAGATGGCCAAAAAAAGGGACAGGGCTTATAACTCTTCATTACTCTATCCAAAAACTATACATTTCTTACTATAGTTTTACTCTAAAGATCCTGATAATAAGGACAGGTAAAATGTGAATACTGGGTGGTTGTTTGTGAGGAACTGCCATAGGAGTGTGATTGAGAACTTGTGGATTCATATGAGTTGAAGTTGTTGTTATTTTGTGTGAACAGAGACACTTGGGATGGCGATAATGTAATTGGGGAAGTGCAGGTTTGTGTGCATTGGTGCATGGGATTGTGACGGGGTACTGCTGCTGATCATATATCTGCTGAGAATACAGTGAAGGAAATAAGTATTTGATTCCCTGCTAATTTTGAATGTTTGTCCACTCACAAAGAAATGATCAGTCTAAAAATCGAATGGCAGGTGTATTGTAACACTGAGAGACAGAATAGCAACAAAAAATTCAAAATAAATGCATGTCTAACAAATTATGCACTGATGTGCATGTTCATGAGGGAAAGAAGGATTTGATCCCCTTCACAAAACATGACTTAGTACTTGGTGGCAAATCCCTTGTTGGCAATCGCAGAGGTCAGACCTTTCCTGTAGTTGGCCACCAGGTTTGAACACATCTCAGGAGGGATTTTGGCCCACTCCTCTTTGCTGATCCTCACCAAGTCATTAAGGTTTGGTGGCTAACGTTTGGCAACTCAAACTTTTAGCTCCCTCCACAGATTTTCAGTGATAACAATTGGGGATTTTAACTACCAGGAAATTGACTGGAGTAATGGTACTGCAGGAACAGTTAACTGGCAAATATTTTTAAACCTACTACAGGACAATTTTTGGCACAGTTCATAGAGGCCCCAACTAGGAATGGTGCTCTGCTGGACCTGGTAATCTCAAACCACGCAGAGCTTATTACGAATGTCCATATAAAAGAACATCTGGATAGCAGTGACCATAACATGATTTCATTTATTGTTAGCTGTAAACAGAAAGCACATACGGGAAAAATAAAAATGCTCAATTTTAAGAGAGCTAATTTTCCAAGGTTGAGAGCTGCTCTCCAAGACTTAGACTGGGAGGGAATATTGGCATCGATGAACACAACACAGAAATGGGAGTTTTTCAAAAAACACTGCAAAATATATTCCCATGGGCAACAAGTTTACAAGGCTAAAAATCAAACCTATGTGGCTTACGGCCAAAGTTAAAAAAGCTATAGCTAAGAAAAGAGCTTTTATTAAATATAAAAATGAAGGAACACTATCATCATTTAAACAATACAAAGAATATAACAAAATATGCAAAAAAGAAATAAAGGCCGCAAAAATTGAAAACGAACGACAGACTGCAAAATACAGCAGGACCAACCCCAAATATATTAATAATAAAAAGGTCAGGTCTGAGCATATAGGCACTTTACAAAATAATGGAGAGTGGGTGACTGGGGACAAATAGAAGGCAAATTTAACCTTCTTCTGCTCTATGTATACAAAGGAGTATGGGGGAGCTCTTGTCTATAATGGGCATGGTATTGACACAGCTCCAGATGATCCACATTGGCTCACAATTGATATGATCCAAAAATATTTAGACAGAATAAAGGTAAATAAAGCACCTGGACTAGATGGCATACACCCACGGGTCCTTAAAGAATTGAGCTCTGTCATTTCAAAGCCATTGTTTCAAATTTTTAGAGACTCTTTAATGACTGGCATAGTGCCACTGGATTGGTGTAAGGCCAAGGGGTCAAAATCTTTACCAAGTAATTACAGACCTGTTAGTTTAACTTCTATAGTTGGGAAGTTACTGGTGAGTTTAAGAAAAGACCACATAGCTGAGTTCTTGCTGGAAAAAAAATATTTTAAGCAACAGACAGCATGGATTCATGAAAGACAGATGATGTCAAACAAATCTGATTTCTTTTTATGAGGAGGTGAGCAAAACCTTGGACAGAGGGGTGGTGGTGGACGTGGTATACTTGGATTTTGCAAAAGCGTTTGACACAGTTCCCCACACAAGGCTAATGTATAAGGTAAAGTCTACAGGTTTGGATAAATCCGTATGTAAATGAATAGAAAACTAGCTAAAAGATTGTATTCAGACAGTAGTGGTTAATAATTCATACTCTGAATGGTCTAGGGTTGCCAGTGGTATACCCCAAGGTTCAGTGTTGAGACCCTTACTTTTTAATATATTTATAAACAATATAGGGTCTGGGATTAAAAATACCATTTCAGTCTTTGAAGATGACACCAAGCTGTGCAGTGGAATAACGTTCTTACAGGATGTCTCCAACTTACAAGCCGACCTCAATGCACTGTTTAATTGGGCAACTATGTGGCAAATGAGGTTTAATGTTGATAAATGTAAGGTTATGCACTTGGGGGCTAAGAATATGCATGCATCATACATACTATGGGGGGTACAACTGGGGGAATCAATGGTGGAGAAGGATCTGGGATTTCTGGATCACAAGCTTAATAATGGCATGCAATGTCAAGCTGCGGTTTCTAAAGCGAGCAAAATGCTCTCTTGTATTAAAAGAGGTATAGACTCCAGAGCGAGAGATATCATTTTACCCCAGTACAAATCATTAGTAACACCTCATATGGAATATGCCGTTCAGTTTTGGGTACCAATTCACAAAAAGAACATTGGGGAACTGGAGAAAGTACAGAGAAGGGCAACAAAAGTGATATGAGGCATGGAGGAGCTCAGCTATGAGGAAAGATTAGAGGAACTGAATTTATTCTCCCTTGAGAAGAGGAGATTAAGGGGGGGTATGATCAACATGTATAAATACATCAGTGGTTCATATAGTGAACTCGGTGTAGAGCTATTCACCCTGAGGTCATCACAGAGGACACAGGGCAATCTACGTTTGGAGGAAAAAAAATGTAATCTCCAAACAAGGAAAGGTTTCTTCACAGTGAGAGCTGCAAAAATGTGGAATAGACTCCCTCAAGAGTTGGTTCTGGCCAGCTCAGTGGATTGCTTTAAAAAAGGCCTGGATTCTTTCTTGGACACAAAAAATATAACTGGATACTAACATTTATAGGTAAAGTTGATCAAGGGAATATCCGATTGCCACTCGGGGGGATCAGGAAGGAATTTTTTCCCCTGCAGGAACTAACTGAATCATGCTTTGCTGGGTTTTTTCCGCTGAATCAACTGTGGGTATAGGATAACTTTTTTTTTTTTTTTTTTTTTAATGGTAGACCTGGATGGACTTTTGTCTTTTTTCAGCCAGACTAACTATGTAACTATGGATGTAAGCGGATGTTGTCTGCTAACATCTGTTTTTCATCCATTAAAATTTTTTTTTACGTAAGAAAAATAGGGATCTCTTCCATTCAAAAAAACAGATGTTAAGGGATGTGGACATTAACAGATATAAACAGTTGTTCATCCGTTTACATCTGCAAGTCCACAGAAATACATGGGTGTCCATTATTCATCCGTAAACGGACATATCAAAAACGGACACATGAAAAACGGACATATGGACTGCCCGTGTGAAAGAGCCCTTAGGGTGTTAGGGCCCACGGAGCGACCCACA
The DNA here is from genome assembly GCF_062004578.1 of Staurois parvus. Classification (NCBI taxonomy): domain Eukaryota; kingdom Metazoa; phylum Chordata; class Amphibia; order Anura; family Ranidae; genus Staurois; species Staurois parvus. The sequence goes on along the minus strand of NW_028318039.1, from coordinate 15,904,803 downwards.
TGGCACTGCACTCACTCTCACAGTGCATTTTGAGAGCCATGATTGGCCAAAGCAATGCACCTGACCACAGGAGAGGTGCAATGCTTTGGCCAATCACAGCACAATGCATTGTGAGAGCCATGATTGGCAAAAGTCATGGTGACTTTGGACAACCATGGCTCACGGCTAGTCACCACCCCAGACTATAGAAGGCTGCTTACATTGTAGTCTTATGCAGTGTGTTGCTGGACACTGCTGAAGACCGAGGGGCGAATCCCCCCCCCCAAAAAAAAACAAAACAAAAAATACATTAAAAAAGAGAATGAGCATACCCCTCCCCCTCCCTCCTTGGCTACATACCAGGCCCTTTAGGATCCTGTAGGAAGGTTAGGAGGGACCCCACAGTATTTTTTTATTTTTTAAGTGCGTGGGGTTCCCCCTAAAAGCTATACCAGGGCCTTTAGGCCTGGTAGGACTTTTAAGTGAAACCTCACCCCCCAAACAATGGGAAGCGTGCAGTCCCCCCAAAATTCCTACCAGACCCTTGATTCTAGCAAAAGCCTGACAGGCAGGAAAGGGGGGGGGGGTCAAGCACCCTCCCCCTGTGGCTTACCAGGCCATGTGCCCTCAGCATGGGGACAAGGGCCTCTTCCCTACAACCCTGGCCCAGTGGTTGTGAGGGTCTGCGGGCATGGGGGCTCATTAGCATCAGGGTACCTCTTTAAATAACAGGCACCCTGATGCTGCCCACCATTGTGACTGAGTAAGGGGTACTTGTACTTCTACCCATTCACTAAATGATTACATTTAGAAAAAATAAAGATGCCAGACTTTTGAAAATTTCCTTTAATTGAACAAAAAACAAACAACAGTTTTTGACAAGTCCTTTAACCACTTCCCGCCCGCAATGTACTGCGGCAGGTCGGCAGCTACAGGCAAACCGACATACCAGTACGTCGCTCTGACTGTACTAACACAGGGGGCACTGCGGGCGTGCAGTGCTCCCCCCCCTGCGACTGCTGTATCCGGTGGACACAGCAGAATGAAGATCCCGGTGATCATGTGATCACAATGTAAGCAAAGCTGTTATGCATCAATCTCGTTCATAACAGCTCTTCTTCTCTTCCTAGTGGGCTGTGATTGTCCCACAGCTGTCACATGATACATGGGGCCAATCACAGCACCCTGTACCAGGTGACCAGCTCCAGCTAATCACTGATCACCGAGATCTTGAGCTGTTAAAAACCCAACTCATTCTGTTAGGTTCATGACAGCAAGCTTTGCATTGCAGGAGAAGTGATCTTTATTTCTCCTGCAAAGTAAAAAAAATAAATCCCAGATTCCCCCCACAGTAGTAATATTCTGATAAAAGTATTAAAAAACAAAATAAAACATACCATATTGAAAATTCTTTTTTAAGGTTTTTTACTTGCCAAACGCTTTCCTGCATTTTAAGGGCAGCAGCTCTTGGCAAAGCGACATAATGTTGCGTTGCTTCCCATTTTGGGGTGTGAATGTGCCTGCTACCCCCCTGGTTGGTCCAGGGAGAGAAGAGAGAACACGTCACCGAGTAAAAGCACTCCATTTTACACGCACATGTTAGATTAGCACATTTAACCCTTTGATCGCCCCATTAACCCTTCGATCATCCAGCCAGTGCCATTAGTACAGTGTCAGTTTTCACTGATCACTGTATTCCTGCCACTAGCGACATCAGATAGCATCAGGGTCAGTAAGAACCCCACCCAGCCAGAGTCTGCTAGTGTTAGATTGCCCGCACACTATCGCACTCACGCTATAGGTTGCTGATCACCCTTACTAGTATAGTGTTTGTATGGATCAATATAATGATCATGAACAGAACTATACTAGTGTCTCCTTTGTATAGTGTCCCCAAAAATGCAGTGTTAGCAGGAACAGCCCCGTTCATTGCCAGCACTAGCGTTTAGCCCTTCTGCTGTCCTTCATGGAAGATTTGTGTCAATTGATTGTGGGCCAAAGCAATTTATACGCACAACAATACATCGCCACCCACCCAAATCCAGCTTATGCCAGACAATTCGCATGGAAACCTATCACGGTTTCTGAATGTAAAACTTTTTGGGCCTCTCAACATGGGCATTACAAAAAAGAATGAATTGCAGTCATATTGGTCCACAGAGCCGATTCATCGTATGCCCGTGTTCTCTGCTGTTATATATATGTCCAACATGGACCAGCAATGTACTGGTATGTCGCTGGACTTTGGTTATACCAGGATGATGTCTGCAGATACAGGCATCATCCTGGTATTGTTTTTTTCAGCTTGTGGTCGGCTTTCATGTAAAAGCAATCCTAGTGGCCAATTAGCTTCTGAATTGTTTTTACAAGCAGTGGGAAGAGACATCCGCCTTCCCTCCTGCTGCCTTCCACAGTTTTCTTGGGCTCTCATTTCCCACAGGGTAATCTGATAATGCAGCTGGCAGTTCCACTGGCTGACCATAGAGCTGATCAGAGACCAGAATGGCTCCAATCATCTCTATAGTCTAAGAAATCGGAAGCTACGAGCATTTCATCACTTCAGTTTTGCAGGATATAAACAGCGCCATTTGTAAATTGGGAAAACATCTGATCACACCGATCTTGGTGAGATCAGATGATGAAAGGGCAGAGGAGATAGTCCAATAGACCCCAGATTTCTCAAAAAATGCCATCAGGGGGGATATTTACATTCCCTGTGATAGAAATAAAAGTGATTAAAAAGAAAAAAAAAAAAAAGAAAAAAGAAAAGAAAGGGACAGTGTAAAAAAAATAAAAATAACTTAAAAGAAAAAAAAAAGCACCCTTGCTCCCCTGCACGTGCGCATCTGCATGCACAAGCGTTGACCCCGTGCCGGTTGTAGCAGCAGTTGCACCATGCATGTGAGGTATTGCCACGAATGAGGGCAGTAATTCTGGCATTAGACCTCCTGTGTGAATATAAATTGGGGACCTGTAAAGGCTTTTAAAGCGTCGCCTATTAATAATAAAAATGTATGTACTTTGTTGCCATTGCACGGGCATGTGCAATTTTAAAGCATGTCATGTTTGGTGTCTATTTACTCAGCATAACATCATCCTTTATATCTTATTAAGCAATTGAGCTATATATTGTGTTTTTGTGCAATTCTAAAAAGTGTATTTTTCCCAAAAGGTTTGTATTTGAAAAATCGCTGCGCAAATACTGCGTGACGTAAAAAAATTTCAACACCCACCATTTAATTCTCTAGGGCTTCTGCTTTAAAAAAAATAATATAACGTTTGGGGTTTCAACGTAGTTTTCTAGAAAAAAAAAAAAAGGTTTTTCTTGTGAACAAAAAGTGTCAGGAGAGGCTTGGTCTTCAAGAGTGGGTGATGTGTGGCATAAGCTTCTAATGTTAGCCCTGAAATGCCAGGATAGTAGAAGCAAGCCATCCAAATGACCCCTTTTTGGAAAGTAGACACTCCAAGGTATTTGCTAAGAGGCATGGTGAGTGTTTTGCAGATCTCATTTGTTGCCACGTTTTTGGAAAACAAAGTAAATAAAATGTTTTTTTCTTCAAAACCCTGAGACAAAAATAATATCTGTGAAATACTCACCATGCCTCTTATCAAATTCCTTGGGGTGTCTACTTTCCAAAAAGGGGTCATTTAGGTGGGCGTTTGTACTATCCTGGCATTTTAGGGCCCCCAAAACTGTGATAGGTAGTAGCGAAGTGCTATGGGGAAATATGCCCTTTGAAAGCCTGTAGATGGTCATTGGATTTTGGGGGCTGTATGTAGCTAGGCTGCCAAAAAGTCTCTCACATGTGGTATCCCCATACTCGAGAGAAGTAGAAGAATGTGTTTTGGGGTGTTTATTCCATATATACCCATGGCATGCATGAACAATATATCAAAGCGACAACTTTGTGCAAACAAAATTGTAATTTTCAAAAAATTTGTGGCAAAAAAATAAAAATGTTCCATGGACTCAACATGCCTCTCTGCAAGATCCTTGGGGTGTCTACTTTACAAAAAGGGGTCATCGGGGGGGGGGGGGGGGTTGTACTGCCCTGGCATTTTAGCACCTCAATAAATGTGATAGGCAGTCAGAATGTAAAAGCTACATAAATTCCAATCTATACTGTATACCATACAGATGTAGATGCTTTAACTTTCACACAAACCAATTATTATACAAGTATTGAGATTTATATTTTACCAAAGACATGTAGCAGAATACATTTTGGCCAAAATGTATGACTGTCTGTGTTTATTGGATATTTTTTATAACCAAAAGTGAAAAATATTGTTTTTTTTTTTTCCAAATTTTCTGTCTTTTTTTGTTTATAGTGCAAAAAGTAAAAACCACAGAGGTGATCAAATACCACCAAAAGAAAGCTCTATTTATGTAAAAAAAGGAGATAAATTTTTTTTGGGTACAACATTGCACGACTGCACAATTACCAGTTGAAATAGCACAGTGCCGAACAGCAAAAATGTCCTGGTCATTAAGGGGAGTAAATCCTCTGGAGAGCAATGGTTAAACAAAAAAAAGTGGTTCCATCGATGTAATCCATTGTCAATTACAGTATCCAACGTTTTTTCGCGACAAAGACGACTCGCCAAAATAAAAAAAAAAAAACTGACGCCTGCCGACTTGTCCGCACCCGCTGAGCACTCACTGCAATATGACAGGTCTGACAGTTGCCAGTCAGATGTAAACAATTGGGCAGAGCTAGTGGTGACGTTGGGGGTGACGTTTTGGTTTTTCGTTCAATTAAAGGAATTTTTCAAGACTGTTTTTTTTTTTTCTGAATTTAACCCTTTAGTGAATTGGTAGGGGTACAAGTATCCCTTCCTCATTCACAAGGGGGGGACAGTATCAGGGAGCCCCCTTATTTAACCACTTGCCATATGGCGTCCTCCCCGGATCGCGCCTTGCGCGTGCCTGCACTGTGGAGAGATGTCACCGGCCATGTACCTCGGACACGGGCAATGACAGATCTGTATACCGGCCCCGTTGCCAGTACTATGTGACCTGCTGAGACCAATCACAGCAGGTCACAAGACAGTTTTATACAATGGATGGCTTCCTTTCATGCCATCCATTGTATACAAGTGTGTCTAGCTGTGAATGGTCACAGTGATCACATGCAGAGGCTGGGCCAATCACAGCCCATCTGTGTCATGTGATTAGCCGTGGCCAATCACAGCTAATCACAAAAAAAAAAAAAAAAAAACTGAATGAATCGATTTCATTCAGTTAAATGCTTGCTTATAGCAAATAAATTATTTGCTATAATCAAATTGTGTAAAAACAAAAAAAAAATTAATCCTGATCACTTCCCCAAAGTAGTACAATGTTACTATGGTAACATTATACTAATTTGGTCTCAGTGCAAAATTAAAAAAAAAAAATCTTAAAAAAAGAAAAAATTTAATAAAAAATAATAAAAAAAAATAAAAATAAAATTGAAAAAAAATCTTTTTTTTTTTGTACTGTCACCAGTCAGTGTCCCTGGTCACCGCCACACCAGTTATATGCTGACACTGTACTGCACTGCACTGGTGACAGTATGTAAAAAAAAAAAAAAATAGTGAAAATATTTTTTTTCATTTCATTTTCCAAAAAATTATGACAAAAAAATTACAACTTCAAAAAAATATCTGTACTGTTATGACATTTTGGGCCTCAAGAAATTAGATTGTCTATCAGTACTTCAGGATTGGTCAATATTCAGATATATCCCATAGTTTGTGAACTCTATAACTTTCCTACAAACTAAATAATAAATACTGATTTGGGTTATTTTCACCAAAGACATGTAGTAGAAACATCTTGGCCTAAATTTATGAAGAACAATTATTTACTTGCAAACTTTTATAACAGAAACAAAGAAAAAAACGTGTTTTTTTTCAACATTTTCGGTCTTTTTTTGGTAATTTAGCAAAAAAGAAAAACTACCAAATACCACCATTAAATACCATCAAATGAAAGCTCTAGTTGTGTGAACAAAATTATAAAATTTTAGTTTGGGTACAGTGTTGCATGACCACGCAATTGTCATTCAAAGTCTGAGAGTGCTGAAACCTGAAGATTGGCCTGGGCAGGAAAGGGGTAAAAGTGCCAGGTATTGAAGTGGTTAAATGGGTACCATGATGCTGATGACCCCCCCTGCCCGCAGACCCCCACAAGCACAGGGTTGTGGGGAAGAGGCCCTTGCCCCATGCTTTTTTCCCCCCAAAGACCTGGTAGGGCTTTTAAGGGGAACCCACACACTTTTTTGTTTAATTCTTCACTATGGGGTCCCTCCTAATCTTCCTATCAAACCTAAAGGGTCTGGTATGGATTGGAAGGGGGGTGGGGGAAGCACTGACTCTCCTGTTTGGCTGTGTCCTGTTAGGGAGACTTACACTCAGCACTGAACTGATGACCACTGTCTCCAGTACAGAAGGTGATGAGAAATTCAAAATGTTTTAGCTGTCAACAGGTGGGATGGGCAAATCCTTCAATTTGTACACTTGTTCTGGGGACAACTGTCTCAGAGGGAATATTCCCTAGACTCAGAATACACTGATCTGAGTGAGAGAAAAAATGCCAGCAGGGCAGTCTTTTTCACTTTTTTTTTTATAGTGACAGAGAGGAGGTCCAGTCTCCTCTCTGTTAATTAAAAGTTAGCAGCTAGAATTCCTGCAGTTGCTGACTTTTAATAAATGGACACTTAACTGTCCAAGGATACAGCGCTGTCCTCACACCAGTTCTCCATTAGCCTCTGGGTTCCAGGCGCTGGCATCCTAACTGTGGGCAGCTGGTTGTGTGGCTTTTGGCTTTACAGCCGGCTGCCCACTGTGCATGCGTGAACCGCGCTGCATGTTGTGAATGGTCTCGCAATCTTCTTTCTAGGACCTGCAATGTGTCCCAGAAGGGGAGGGAAGGGGGAAGGAGAACTTCTGCTTTGATCACCTAGCTGGTCCTAGCAGAAGTGGGAGCGGGTACTTGTCAAAACTAGGGACCCGCTCACCCCCTCCAAAATTACATGCCAAGTTAGTCAGAGAAGGAGGGAGGATGTCTTAAAATGGCAGAGCTCTGCTTTAAAGTTCTGAATTGTGAAACAGCATGCTTGTACATGTTTGTGTCTACCAGCTGTAACTACTTACTATACGGTTTGTTAAGACAACACGCTCATTCCCCAAAATGCAAATTGTCTTGGAAACAATCTGCTCTTTTTTACAGCCTGGTGCACAGTAGATTTATATTAACAATGTGCAGTTAAAAGACTGTAAACATGATGACTCAGGGATCTAAACAGATCCTAATATGATAACTGGTAACAGTGCAATGTCTATGTAATTATTAACATTTTGCATAAAGGTCCAATCGGACTGTGATAGCTAGGCACAGCTTTTAGCCTGCGTTCACACAGTGAGTTTATGTAAGCAATACAAGCTTTTTTTTTTTTTTCCTTTTAGCATTTTCAGTTTAGAGCATTTATTATAGGTACTTATATAGCACTGTGAATTTACACAGTGCTTTGCATATATATTGTACATTCACATCAGTCCCTAACCCTCAAGGGGCCTACAATCTAAGGTCCCTAACTCGCATACATACAAATACTAGGGCCAATTAGACAGAAGCCAATTACCGTATTTTTCGCTCCATAAGACGCACTTTTTTCCCCCCAAAAAAAGGGGGGAAAATGTAAGTGCGTCTTATGGAGCGAATATAAAGCGGCCGGTCTGGTATTTTCGCCGCCACCATGTCAGAATACCGGGCCGACCGCTCAGCTGTTCTCTGCGGCAGGAACTCGCCTGTTCCTCGGTCCAGCGCTGTAGTCTTCCCGCGTCGGCTTCTTCACGCCCCGGCTTCTGTGACAGCCGGGTGCCCACTGCGCATGCGCGAGAAGAGCTGTGCTTTGTGAATGGCCTGGTGTCTTCTGGGACACGACAGGTCCCAAATGACGCTGGGCCATTAACAAAGCACAGCGCTTCTCACGCATGCGCAGTGGGAGCCCGGCTGTCAAAGTCGGGTGCCCACAGTATAGGAAGGAGAACTCCGTGGAAGTGGGTACCTGTCAAATTCAGGTACCCGCTCCCCCTCCCTCCCTAAAAGGTCCGCAGTGTCTGGTCATGCCCTGTACTGTCCGCAGTCTCTTGACCATCCCCTGTACTGTCCCCAGTCTCTTGACCATCCCCTGTACTGTCCCCAGTCTCCGGTCATCTCCTGTACTGTGTCCGCAGTCTCCGGTCATCTCCTGTACTGTGTCCGCAGTCTCCGGTCATCTCCTGTACTGTGTCCGCAGTCTCCGGTCATCTCCTGTACTGTGTCCGCAGTCTCCGGTCATCTCCTGTACTGTGTCCGCAGTCTCTGGTCATCTCCTGTACTGTGTCCGCAGTCTCTGGTCATCTCCTGTACTATGTCCGCAGTCTCTGGTCATCTCCTTTATCCTTTTGGACGTCTAGCATCGGGTGACTGGGATTTTTATCAGTGGGAATGGGGGGGAAGGGGACACAGTTCCGTCACCTCCTGCACTGAATGTATGGCAAGGGGTGCTGGAAGGTCTATTGGGGATCTATTGTTGCTGGAGGGGATCTGTTTTTCATGGTGGTCTACTGTTGCTGGGGGGATCTGTTGTTGCTGGCTGCTGGATAGTCTATTGATGCTGGCTGCTGGGGGATCTGTTGTTGCTGCTGAGGGTCTATTGTTGCTCGGGTGGCATTTTGTTGCCAGTTCATGAAGGTAAAAAAATCTCCTGTGTGTATCAGCCCCCCTCCCAATACTTACCTGAGCCCCATCCTGATCCATTGATATCCATGAAAGCCTTGGTTTTCTGAGGACTCTCACTCCTGATTGGCTGAGCCAGCAGCAGGAGCCATTGGCTAGTAAGCCAATCAGGAGAGGGAGGGGGCAGGGAGAACAATTGTGCCTGCTCATGTGCCCCCATACCAAGCTGCTTGCTTTGGGGGCCCCCAAAAGAAGGGAGGAGCCAGGAGCGCCAGTGGGGGAACCGAGAAGAGTAGGATGCTGCTCTGTGCAAAACCACTGCACAGAGCAGGTAAGTATGACTGGTTTGCTATTTAAAAAAAGAAATAAAAAAAACCAAGACTTTAGTATCACTTTAGGCTTTGTTCACACCTCGCATGTGTGACTGAGTGTGCAAGCTTTTTTTTGTGCATAACATCTTTTATATAAAATAGCTTTAATAAGCAAGTCCTTTTTATAGAACGTCAGTGAAAACTTACAGACATGCTTCAAACAGCTGTGAACATTTGTTTCTACACAAAGCAATCCATTTTATGAAAACTCTTCAATTATTTAAATGTATAAAATATGCATAAAAACTGTACAACTAAGTTCACACCAATACATGAATGGGGGTTTTAGCACTATGCTTGTGTCTTGGTTATAAATTTACATTATGTAAATTGTGTTGCATTCCACCCCTTTGCAATATCATATACTAGTTGTTTTTTTAATTTGGGATCAGTTTCGCCAAGGGCATGACCATTATTGTTTCTTTAAACCATTGTTAAGTTCCACTAGGCTGTGCCAAAGGCATTCTATGAAATACAACTACTTGTAAATTTACTGGTGATACAAGTCCAGAATGCTAAGCTGGTAACATACTATAAATATGTGATTTCCAGAAGGCTAGGTGCACACCTATGCAGGTTGCGTTTCAGCCATTTCTGCATTGCGTTTTGTGTTGCATTTTGCACCGTGCATTTTGCTACGTTTTTTAATTTTTTTTTTTCTTCTTGCTAGGCAGATTTACGATGCAAAACACATTAAAAATGCTGCAAAAATGTATAAGGAATGCAGCAAAAACACCTACATGCTTTTCTGAAGTGTTTCTATTGGTGTTTATAGAACCAAAAACACAACTTTTTGCATTAAAAAAAGTTCCTGACCATTTCCAAAAAAATGCACCTGGTGAAAACACAGAGATGTTAATATGTCCCATAGGAATCATGTTAAATGGACTGCACTGCGTTTCTGCAAAACGTGTGGAAAGATGTATTTTGGTTAAGAAGGTTTCAACAGAAAGTTGCCCAGGGCCCTATAGGGCTATTGTGAATTGCGTTTGCGGTAAAAAAAAAAGTGAGAAGAGTGGTGTGGAGAAGAGCCAGTTCAGAGGAGAACAAGCGCCTGTCTGCCTTATGCATATTTATGGCAACAGGGAATAAAGTTCTCTTCCATACTTCCACATAAATGCATATAGCATGCTTTAAGGGGTGGTGATGTTGAATGTTCAGCGCAAAGGCAACACAAAGGAGAGGGCACAGGATCATCCTAGTGTAAAATCATTTATTGAAGAAATATAAACAAGATTCCATGCACTCACATGCAGTGATCAAAATACAGGCACATCAGGATAGCCTAGCTGCCTCTCCTGGTCCATGGTCACAGAAGACCGTGAATGCTGTCAAACTGGAAATTGTATGAACACCGCCAGTGGTATATTTTGTTTGTGTGCTGTCCTAGGCAAGAGTAAAATTGTGCCCCTCCAAATAGGGTGAGAGAGAAAGATTCCAGCACTCACCAGCCGGCCACCCCAGGAGCCATAATCAGGTAAACTCAATGTCTTCTGTGCTGATCTCTGACAATGATCCAGGAACAAGCGTTGGACACCCTTCAGGAGCCTGCAGCAGCCCACACTGCTGTGCCTCACCTGCTCCCCATCCTCAGTCACTAGCTGCTACATGTCACTTCTGTCTGAAAAAGGCAATCCTAGGCAAACACCTTGTTTGCCTTACGGTAAATATGCCCCTGAATACAACTGACACACAGCCCGGCATGCAAGGCCCAGTGCGCATGCACCTGGCCAAATTGGCGTCACTCATAAATGGGTGAGAACCTCTAGCAGGAGGGGAAGACACACACAGAGCGTGCTCAATAGGACAACATGGTCCGGAGGGGTGTACTCTTTTCTCGAGTCCCTGGAGGTTTTACACTATAGGGCATTCCTGATCCCTCTGCTTTCTGTGTCCCCCCCCCCAGGATCCATTTGAGAGCTATGGCAACCAAGTGTTATTAACCTTTGAGGCACCAATGTACTTTTATTACCAGCAGAGATTGTGCATGGGAATCAGCGCTTGGTTTTCTTTTAGTTTAATGTTGCAGGTTGATTCATATAGTTACTTCCTTTTATTTATGCAAGGTTGATCAACTTCTAGACGATGATGTCTAACCTTCAACTTCAGGACACAGCCTACCAGAAAGCAACATCACTCACTGAACAACTCATAGTTACTGGATGTTACGAAATGCTACTTAACACATGAGTTGCATGTTATTATAGATGCCATCCTGTCCCTTCCAAATCACTGCCATGACTTTTGTCCTTAATTCATGTTAAACCTTTAGTTTTTAAGCACTTTCAGCAGCTGATGTAATCACTTACTGAGTGTGCAGCTTCATTATCTTTAAATCCTTGCCTACGTTAACCATTTTGCCTCTTACACCTGTTAAACCCCTATGGACCAGAGCAATTTCTACATTTCTGCCATGGACCTGTTTATTCAGCAATAAAATTTACATTACTAAAGATAAAGTAATACATGTATTGTTTTTATATGGACAAACAAGATTGTCTTTTCATGATATTGTTTGAAAAGAAAGAAAAAGTAAAATTGTTTAAATATTAATAGTTAATAAAATGAAAAACAATAAGATCTGCAAAAAAATAGTTGAAGAGAGAATGAGACTAAGGGGTTAATTAGGGCTCATTAGAGTAAGCTAATGGTTAAAAAAGGGGTTAAACAGAGGAACATTTTTTTTTTTTTTTTTAATAAAAACACACACACAACAAAATCAAAACCTTTTTTTTTTTCATTTGTTAGGTTGCTTTAACTTGCATCATCTGCAAATCTAAATTCATGCCTTTGATCTGCAGCCTATTGAGCAGAGATATACTAACGAAACAATGTTACTTTGTATCTTTATTCAATAGGGCTGGAGCAGTGTTGTTTATAAACAATGACTCAGACTGCTTTTTTGACAGCTAGAGCTGCCAACCTCTCCTGAGTATGTTGTAATACCAGCATTAGAATATACTAAAGAAAAGTCAGTTTGGGGGGGGGGGGGGCAGAGGAAAGAGAAGGGATGTGCTACAGTACACATGCCCTGTGTACAATGATCACGTTTTTTTCATGGTGCCATGACAGCTATCTGCCCCAGGTTTCCTGTTTCAGGGTGGCTCCTCTTGCTTGCAGCATCCTATGGAGCCAATCCAACATGCAGAGACTAGATTTGTGCCTTCCTACACTCTGTGCATCAGTAGAAATACACAACCCCAAAGCCTAGGATAGCAAGATGATTCCCTGTCTCTCTCCCCTCCATTCTATAAGCTAACAGGCTGGCCCCAGACTTCACAATCCACTGTTAAAAAGTAACTCCACTTTTGTTGAGAAACTCCAATCCCCTCTGGGTAACCTATGTACATTGCAGGTATTTTAACAAACTTTGCTGCAGATTCCTATGTTTTGTTGCTCTAAAGGAAGACTGTGTTTGTGTTAATGTTCACAGTTAATGTAAATAGAAGTGATGTTTTCATTATTAATCAGCTGTTGCTCTTGCAGAGTTCTAATGAGGAAAATTGCAGTATCTGAACCCCTTTAGATGTGATTAGCCCATTGGGTGTATCTCACCAAAAATAAAATGTTCACTGCAGAGGATGCCTAAAACCTTACCTGTATCTTAGAGCAGACTTCTGGGAAAATCAGTTAGCCAAACACACAAGCAGGAAATTAGATTTCTGGGGTGGGGGCATTCCGTACACCAACCGTATGTGGAACACCATATTGAAATGAATTTTAGAGAAACTTGCAGCACTGCAGATTGAAAAGGAACAGTATTTTTTAAAATAACATTGAATTACAAAATGGCTTATGTAGCAATTGTACATGCTATATTAGTTTTTTTACTATTTGCTTTGTTTTCTCCCATGAATGTGGAGTTACCCTTTAGTAAGCATATTGTGATGGAGGAAGAATAAAGTTGGGTCATGTGGGACAAGGAAATCTGTGAATTTCTTTATGACAGATCTAACTGAACACTAAATCAGTATGAGTTTGGGGGATTCCCAGCAGACTTGGAGGATAGTACTGTCTGCTTTTCTGAACCAGCATCTATTGGGAAACAGAAAAGCATGGTGTAGATGGAGGGGACTCTGTATTAGTCTAGGTTCACACCTAAGCATTTTCTGCAGCGTTTTGCAGAAACGCACTACAGTCCATTTAACATGATTTCCTATGGGACATGTTCACATCTGCATTTTCCCCTGGTGAGTTTTTTGGAAAGGGCCAGGGACCTTTTTTTAAATGCAAAAAGTTTTGCGTCCTTGGTTCTGTAGACTTCAATGGAGATGCTACAGAAAAGCATGTAGTGCATTTTTGCTGCGTTTCGCTTTTTAATCTGCTTAACAAGATGAAAAAAACAAAATACAAAATGCATCAAAAAACACGTGCAAAAACGCACTGCAGTAACAGATCAAATGCAAACTCTATAGGTGCAAACCTAGCCTTAAGGTCTGTAAGCAATTTGTAGCCCCCTTCTTAGTATTTATTTATTACAGGTACTTATATAGCGCCGTCAATTTACGCAGCACTTTACATATATATTCTACATTCACATCAGTCCCTAACCCTCAAGGGGTGTACAATCTCTAACTTACATTCATACACATACTAGGGACAATTTAGACAGGATCCAATATACCTAACAGCATGTCTTTGGAGTGTGGGAGGAAACCGGAGTACCCGGAGGAAACCCACACAGGCACAGGGAGAACATGCAAACTCCAGGCAGGTGGTGACGTGGCTGGGATTCGAACCAATGATCCTAGTACTGCCAGGCGGAAGTGCTAACCATTTAGCCACTGTGCTGGTATTAGTTACTTATGGAAGATTTTTTTGTACAAAAAAGTTTTATTAACAGCCATATCAATTTACAGCATTGGAATTCAATGTAAGCAAGTTCAATGGTATACAAAGATATTTGTAGTAAATAAAAAAATAGAAAAACGAAAACAATTTGTCCGGTTTCAGCCATATAAACTTGCAATCAGTATTTCAATGTGTAAAAAACATAACACTAGAGAAGGTAGCATATGAACACAATCATACATGCTACAGAGTGGTGGTTACCCAAAATGTAAGAAAATGAAATACAGGAGGAAGTATTAAGGAGGTCAGAAGAAAGAATAGGAAGGATGAGAAAGAAGGGAGGGGGTCCCAGGGCTTATTGTGTCTACTTTATCAAATTGTAAGTAGAGTGGATAAGGGGACATCCAGGGTTGCCATATGCGTAGGAACGTCTCGTGGGGATCAGTCAAGATGGAAGTTAACTTATCATTAACCATGATATTGCTTAATCTTGCTTTTACTGCCTCAAAGCTTATGCGGGGTACACACTATAAGTTTCTTTTTCCCCATTTAGCCCAGCGGCACAAGGGCCTCTTCCCACAACCCTGGCCCTGTCTTTGTGGGGGTCTGTGCTCAGGCAGCTTACCAGAATCTGGAAGCCTGCTTTAAAGAGGGCCCTCAGATACCGGCCACTCCAGGTGAATGAGTTAGGGGTACATAATACCCCTACTCATGAAGAAAAAAAAAAAAAAAAAAAGCAACCAAATATTTGACAAGTCCTTTATTAAAAAAAATTCCTAAAAATGTCCCTTGCAATTCATTGTAAATCATGATGTCTGTGGAAATAAAAAAAAAAAACAACCCGGTGCACATGACCGAGCCTCATGGTACTCATATCTGAATAACAGCTTCCAAACATGGCCAGTGACCATATTTGGCCAGTGATGTCACTGCTATCCCTGCCCCTGTTCAGCATCCTGCCAAACAGGTCCAGAATGAGAAAAAGTTCAGGCCCTGTCCAAACTCCTGAACAACCAAAGTTTGGTCCAAACTGTACCATCTGCTCATCTCTACTGGTTATTATGCAGAGCTGCTCCAGATTTTGTCTGCTCCAATTCTAGTAAATTCCTCCACACTATTATAATAGTAAGTGATCCAAATGTTCCCTCTGGTAATTTACTTTCTAAATCAAGCAAGATTAAGATACACTGTTTTGTTAGGGGAACTGCAGCTGACACAACATAAATATGGAAAGCTGTGGCTGAAACAAAGCAAATATTGAATATAAATATATATGAATAAAAATATATATGAATTCTGAAAAGCAAAATTTGCTATTTTATTTTTGAGCTTGCTAAATATACTTAGAGCCATAGCAAACTCCGCTTTTTAACTTGTACCTACAGGTAAGCCGATAATATGGCTAACCCATAGTGAATACCTCCTAAACTTGCGGTGTGTAGGAGATATGCACACTGGAAGCAGTCATTGATGTGACTGGTGCATGCACATTGTGTTCTGAACTGACAGTACACAGAGTACGCTGTCAATTCAGAGCTCTGTGCAGTGGCTGTGACCCCTGTGCGCATGCTTGGGAGTGACATCATTGCAGCCCAGCCATTCAAACAGTCGTAAACCAAATCTGGTAGGAAGACTGAGTGAAGATGGAAGCCAAGACAGCAGTGACAGCACATTGCTAGTTGTACCTGTCTATCAGCAGTCTTCTCTACATCCAGAGTGTTGAATTTAAAGCTTGTCTAAGAGTTTGGAAAAAGGGGGGCGGACAGCTGAAGTTACAACACTCTGCAGAGCTCAGTGAGGAGAGTTTTGAGAGCTGATTGGAGGAAAGAGACACACCCCCCTCCATACAGCTTACAGGAACAGAGCTGATGTTGTCAATCTGCTGGAGGTCCCTCCCGTCACCATTTTTCTCTTGGTGTCAGGAAAACTTGTCAGAAGTGGTTCATGCTGATAGCAGTGGAATAAGGCAGAACAGAAATCACACTTAAGGGTTGATTTACTAAAATTGGAGAGTGCAAAATCTGGTGCAGCTCTGTATCAATCGGCTTTCAGTTTTCTTTTGTTAAGTCCTTATGCACAGTGGCATGTCTAGAAGTCATTTATCAGAAAGTAGGTTAAAAGTAACAATTAGATAGATGGATGCTCTGGGGGGAAAGGGCTGGAGCATGGTGTTGTGAGGCAGCATAGCGCAGGAGCTCTGGACGCCTGTCATGAGCTCCATGAGGGATAAGCCTTAGAGTCTACCTGGGCTCTGCCCATGCTGCCTGTGTTGCGATCTCTGTGCCGATTCGTTTGGTGACTGGTAACAGCGGAGGGTCCTGGGCAGTGCGTTCTGGTTGTCTGCCCGCAAGCTGTGGATCCGGCAGGTGGCCAGCAGGGAGCTGGAAGCGGTGTGGAGCGGAGATTAGAGGCGGCAACCTCTGAGCGATGTCTTTGTGGCAGTGGCTGAAGCTCCGGATGCTGCAGGGGAGCTGAAGGAGACAGAGAAGAAGAAGGCGGCGGTACATAAAGGGAGACCCCTAGGTCACTTCTGGCGTTCAGAGATACCCCAGGACCCTTGATCAGTGGGGACCCTCCATAGCATATACTCTACTCCAGAAACCCAGGATGGAAGGTCAGACCAAAAGGAAGAAGCAATAAGGGTCGGAGTAGTAGTGTACCTGCGGCACAAAATGTGATGGTGAGTTGCCACAGGTAGTGGTAAAAATCTTTAAAAACTATTACATTTGCAGTAAAAACTGTCTGTTGGGACTATTGTGTGGAAAGAGAAGAACACTATTGGAGGGTCCTAGGGGGTCTTGGTGGATCTACTTCTTTATATAAACAAGATAAGAAGGGGCGTTTGGGTCTCTAGCGGTCCGTATTTTTTGGAACAGAGGAAATCGAATTGTAAATCCTTTTTGAAATGAAGAATAGACTGATTAAAGGGGGGGCTCAACCCCCCCCAATCAAATACAAACACAAGCACAATAAGAAAATACATGCCCCCACAACAGAAAAGCCCAGAGACCCAAGCCCGGGAGAATCAGCATGAAGGACTTAAGATATTTGAGGGAGACCAATCCAGACTTTTACTCTTGACACTGGAAGAGAACCAGATTAAAGAATATGCAAACTAAGAAAGTGTAATAAAAACAAGGGAACGTGAAACAGCAAGGGCCCATATCACAACCACTTACAAAAATCGAAAATCAGCAAGGCTGAGGTTCCCAGAAGATTGTAATGAGTTTTACTCCAAACTAGGAATCGCTAGTGGGAATTTGCCACGACAGATTCCAAGGCAATATGTAGGCCGGGTGGGGTAAACAGAGGGAAGGTGGGAAGAAAATGGGAAATTGTTGGAGGGGGAGAAGGGAGAAAAGTCCATATCTTAAAATGTCTACATCTGCTTTCTTGTGATGGGAACTCGGGTAGGACAGAGAAACAATAGTTGAAATGAGTGTCATTAAGTTTATTACTTATAAACTTAAAAGGGTTAAACTCTCCTACAAAAAGACATAAAATACTTAGGGAAATTTTCTTCAAGAGACACATATAACCCATGATAAAAAAGTGAAGTTATACTCGAAGCACTACGTAACGTGGTACTACACAGACTCTCCAGTTAAAAGGGCTTAAGGTGTAGCGATTGGGTTGTCAAAAAATGTGAGCTTAATCCTGGAGGACAGAAAGGAGGACCCAGAGGGACGATTTTTATTTTTGAGGGGAAACTACAAGGATCTGAATTTACACTAGTAAATATCTATTGCCTGAATAAAAACCCAGTAACATTCTTGGAGGGATTGTTGAAAAAAACTTTCAAAATTTAAAAAAAAGGGAAGTCTGGCAGTGGCTGGAGATTTAAACCTGTGCATGGACCCCCAGATGGATGCATCATCCTGTACGAGGCGAGGGGGGGGGGAGAAGAAAAATCAAAATTATTGAAGAGATTATTACATCAGTGGCAATTGTCTGATGCTTGGAGAGTTAAACACCCAAAAAGAAAGATTACACCACCTTCTCTCTGGTACATGAATTGTATTCAAGACTCCATGGTGAACTCCATGCCCAAGAGGGTTAAGGCAGTGCTGGAAAATAATGGTGGCCACACAAAATATTGACACTTTGGGCCCAATTTGGACATTTTCACTTAGGGGTGTACTCACTTTTGTGGCCAGCGGTTTAGACATTAATGGCTGTGTGTTGAGTTATTTTGAGGGGACAGAAAATGTACACTGTTGTACAAGCTGTACACTCACTACTTTACATTGTAGCAAAGTATAATTTATTCAGTGCTGTCACATGAAAAGATATAAAATATTTACAAAAATGTGAGGGGTGTACTCACTTCTGTGAGATACTGTATTTAGCAGGTTTATATTTACTAAAATAATCGCATTTACATGGGAATAGTGGTGATAAATAGTAAGCGCTCATAAATAATGCAAGCAGCTGAACATATAGGAAAACACATAAAAAGTCCCAAAATACATAAACAGAAGAAATGCAGCGCTCTTAAAATTGATAATGGAATTAGTAGTAAACACAGTCCGGTAAAACAACAGTGTTCCTTGTTTCCCAGTGTAAATGGTAGAATTTTGCACTAACCAGAACGCGCATGGATAATGCGCATATGTGTATAAATCCTGAAGATCCTTTTCTCCACTTAAGGCTGGTCAGGCATATGGCTTAGAAGAATAGAGATCCTACGCCCTCATGTGGTGGGAAATGATCCAGCAGGTCAAAGCTATGACGATCCAGATGAGCCTCCACAAAGAACTGGCACAGGAATCCCAAGGGCTACAAGGATGGAAAAGCTTTGAAAGTTCCCATCTCTGAGGCAAGGTCCTGTGCAATGAGCTGTCTCCCTGAGGTCTCACCCAATTGTGGTCAGGTGTGGAAGGGTCCTGTTAAGCCAGCAGCCCAGTCTCTTTTTCTCATCCCATCACGGTGATGGGATGAGAAAAAGAGACTGGGCTGCTGGCTTAACAGGACCCTTCCACACCTGACCACAATTGGGTGAGACCTCAGGGAGACAGCTCATTGCACAGGACCTTGCCTCAGAGATGGGAACTTTCAAAGCTTTTCCATCCTTGTAGCCCTTGGGATTCCTGTGCCAGTTCTTTGTGGAGGCTCATCTGGATCGTCATAGCTTTGACCTGCTGGATAATCGCATTTACATGTTCCGTGTACTGTGGGAGACCAGATATAGTGAATGCAAGGGCCTGTGTTTAGTAACACTTTAACTGAGAAAAGTACACACTATAGAGCACGTGTCAAACACAAGGTCCTTGGGCCTAATCTGGCCTGCCATGCCATTTCATGTGGCCCTCAAACCTCTGCTGCACCCTCCTCCTCTCTGTCCTCATCTTGTCTCAGCGATCAGCAGAGAGGAGTACAGAACGCCTCATACAGATCTTGCACCTCTCTGTGCAGCCGGAGCACCCACTTGTCTTTTTCCCAGCTCCTCCCCCAGCAGCACAAGATAAGGGGAGTGCATTGTGATGTAAGGGAAGGTGGATGATTCTTCACTGCCGATGGTGAGGGGGCTCTTGACATCTGATGTAAGGGGCAGTGGGGTGCTCTGGACATCTAGTTTTACAGATGCAACTGGCCCTTTGAGGGCAAGCATAATGCTGATGTGGCCCATGATGACATTGAGGTTTGCCACCCCTGCTATAGAGGAATATGCTTTGTTCATATTTCATTTGTTAAGTTTACAATCACTTTAACCACTCAGGGGCCCATGTTTTCTTTTTTCTTGCAGAAGTTAAAGTGATTGTAAGGCTAGGTTCACATTCACGCATGTTGTGGTTGATGCATTTTCCCAGGACAGCTGAGGCTCTTGTGCCCATTGCTGGATCGAGATTGGGCTTGAACAAGTATAGGGGGGAGCTGCACAGGTTTTTTACATTCATGCATAGAATACATTAAGGTAAAAAAAACCTTTAGCCTTTACAACCACTTTAAGTGCTAGGAACAGCTGATACAGCCAAATAGGTATGGCTGCCCTAACCATATCACAGCCTGTCCAGCTATTTTGGCTTGGTGAATAAAGAGGTATCTGAGCTATATAAGGTAGGGGAGGGTGAGAGGAAGAAATTCTACCAAGGGAGAATGATCCCATGGTCTCAAATAGATTGAAAATTACCTGAATTATCACCCACTAGAGCTGTAAGATATTCCATTTCTCTAATTTCAGAGATCGCTCTTAAAAGATGATTTAGTGTGGGGACATCAACGGATTTCAAGAATCGTGGTATAACCCGTCTAGCAGCTGTCAGAATATGTATTCCCAACCTCTTAGATTGCTTAGAAATACCCCTAAAGGGTAGCCCAAAAAGATAGTGTACCAGGTCCAGGGAAGAGTAACACGAAGTACTTGCTCCAAGACCATTTTAACCGTAGTCCAATAACCCGCAATCTGTGGACAGAACCAAAAGATGTGTGCCAAGGTGCCTACTCCTCCCATGCACCTCCAGCACTTGTCAGACAGATTCGGGTTGACTGCATGAAGCACTACATGGGTCTTGTACCAATGTATCAATATTTTATATAAAATTTTCTTTATACACAATGAGAGGTTTTAGAAACAGAGTCCCAAATCATCTGCCAACATTTCAGAGAGATTGGGCATTGAAGTTTGTCTTCCCATCTCTTCATATAACGGTGGGGGTTATCAACAAGAGAACGGTTATTGAGGAGTAGCTTATATAAAAGAGGTAATAAGATGTTGTTGGGAGGGACCTTTAGCCGCTATCCTGTCAAAATCTGTAGGGCGAATCAGAGAAGAATTTAAGGTATGGAAATAATGACAGAACTACAAATAGATATATATCTGTCTGATGCAGGTAATGTGGATTTCCAAGCTCCTCAAATGACCGAATCTTGCGTGAAACCGGACTGATCAGATGACGGAGTTGAAATATCCCACTAATTGCCCAAGAGCTCATCTGCGGGTAAGACTATCTGGGAGTTCTGGATTATACAAAACATTCAACAATGGAGAGCATACGGACAATAACTGCTGGGATTTCACACAGGTCGACCATATTTTGAGGATCAATTTCATAGATTTAAGCACAGAAGGGGGAAGGGATAGGGGTAATGCATAATGAAAAAGGGAGTAGCAATGAACGTGTGAATCGGATAAATATAACCTAATTCAATCTCCATGCATCTGTTCCGGGGTTTTTGGGTGAACCATGATAGGGTTTGTCTCAAATGAGTGGCTAAATAGTATTTGATAATATCCGGTGCCCCTAGACCTCTGTTGTTGTTAGAAGAACCGTTCTCGTTATTTGAAGCTTTCTGCCATGCCAAATAAATCTAAGAAACGCTAGTTGTAAAGTTTGCAGTTGAGCTTGCGGTATTTCCCCTGGGAGAGTTTCAAACCGGTAAAGTAACTTTGGCAAGATAGACATTTTTAACACCTTTACCCTGCCCAAAAAGATATCTTAGAGTCATCCCACTAATTTAGGAGAGTGTGGATTTCCCGAAACAGATAGATGACATTCACCAGTGGTATGAGTAATTTTTTTGAAGCAGTAAAAGGTCTTGGGTTGGAATATTAAGGGGCATAGCTTCAATCTTTAAAGTGTTTATTTTATAGCCAGATAGATAACTAAAAGCTTGTAAAAGTTTATGCTAAGCAGGTAAGGACAAGTGTAGTTTTGTAATAGTCAATAGAATGTCATCTGCAAAAAGTGAGAGTTTATATTCCTTTCCCCTCACAGTCACTCTCGCTATGTCAGGGTGTGCTCTAATCGCCACTGCCAGTGGTTCAAGACACAACACAAATATGAGCGGGGACAGAGGGCATCCCTGTCTAGTTCCGTTAAGCATGGGAAAAGTGTCAGATGTGGCATAGGGAAGCTTAACCTGTGAGGTGGGCCGTGAATATAGTGCCGTAATTGCTTTAAAGAAAGGCCCTTATATTCCTACATGTCGCAATAGTTCAAACATATAGGGCTATCCCAACCTAACAAATGTCTTCTGTGTGTCTAAGCTTAACAATACAGCCAATGTTCGTGAGCCATGGAGTATGTCAACTAAATTGATCATACACCTAGTGTTGTCTCCTGCCTGTCTCGCCAGGATAAATCCCACCTGATCATTGTGTATGATTTTGGGAAGAAAAGGAGCTAAGCGATTAACTAAGAGTTTCATAAAAATGTTATAATTCGTGTTTATTAATGCTACGGGCCTGTAATTAGCTGGGATCGTAAGATTTTTGCCTGGTTTGGGAATGACTGATATGAGAATGTTGGCATTGCAAATGAGGTTCTTCTTCACTCAGCAGAGAGGAGTAAAATTCCAATAGAGCAGGGCCTATACCGATGATAAATTGCTTGTTGTATGTGTAGAAAATCCCATCTGGGCCCGGGGCTTTGTGCAATGGTAGTTCCTTAACAACTACACACAGCTCCTCCATAGTAATGTGTGCGTTTAAGATTAATCTATCTTCCCTTTTAAGTTTAAGGAGATGGAAAGCTGAAAAAAAGCATCAAAAGAATCTCTATGGAAAGTGGGCTGTACGTCTGGTGATAAGCAGTTATAAAGCTTACGATCCATCCATTTGAAACAAAAAGTCAGGAGTGTGAGTAGTTGAATGTATTTTCAACTTATTAACCAACATCCTATGAGGTTAATTAGCGTATTGATAAAACTTCTGTTTCACCCATAGCAGTTTCTTCGCTATAGAACTGGCCTCAAGTGTTTTAAAGTTGATCTTTAAGTTGTACCACTAAATAAAGTTTAGGTAAAGAGGGTGAATCGATTCGTTTTTTTTCCGCTTGAGATAACTGGTTCATAAGGTCAGTTTTCTGATGAAGCAGGGGCTTCTTAAGACGTGAGCTTTCCATTATAAAACGACCCCTAATAAACGCTTTATGAGCTTCCCACAAAGTTGAAGATGCTGATACAGATCCAGTACGGAGTTAAAAAAACTCACGCAATGCTTTCAAAATAGAAGTGTTGACTCCTGTTTGACATAAAAGCGTGTCATTCAGGTGCCAATGGTATGTGCATGAATTTAATCGATCTACAAACAGATCTAAAGCCAAGAAAAAGTGATCTAACCAGGAGCTGGGGACAATATCGGAACCTACTGTTTAAGTAGAGGGGCTGAAAGCAAAAAGTAATCTAGTCTAGCGTAGACGTGGTGCACCAGGGAAAAGAACGAAAACGGTTTAGCATTCAGGTGTTGTATTCTCCAAATATCAAACAGCTTATGTCCTCTGATCCATTGACAAAAGGAGGTGGACTGTTTCAAAACATGTTTTGAGGGCAGTTGGCCCCGAAGGGATCTCCTATCTCGGGCAGCTGATATAGATAAGTTAAAGTCTCCTCGAATAATCGTGAAAGGGTGTGAAGATGCTAAAAGTGGGAAGATAGTATCTCTAAAGAACACCAATTGATTAGTATTAGGAGCGAATACATTAATAATTGAAATATAGGCATCACCATATTGACATTACAGTAGCATAAATCTGCCCTGGGTGTCTAGTACAGAAAACAACACCTGGAAAGGGAAAACTTTGATAAGAATAGTGACACCTGCTTTACCAGTGCCATCCATGGCGGAGTATTCTGCAGGAAAATACTTTAGGACAAAGTTAAATGAGCTTCCCTTTTTGAAATGTTTTTCCTGGATAAGAATAATTCTTCATTGAATTTAAACCCTTAACATTACATGAGTAAAGTCCTTAAGACATGTTGGTGTATTCTGAATATGAGACAAATTGTATGCAGGGCAGTATGACAAATAAACCATGCTGTTCTAAGAGTAACACAAAAAATAGACAAAAAAAAAAAAAGGACGCATCCAGTGCATCACAAAATTACTAGCAGACACAGAGTAAACAAATCCAAAAAAATAAAAAAATTGCAGACATAGTAGGATACCAAGCTATGGAGGAGGCCTGAGCCGCCAAGGCATCTATAGCAATAGCTGTAGATGTTTGGGGATGACATAGGAAGGGTGAAAACCAGGCAGTAACTTCACTCCTATCTTCCAAATTAAGCAATAAATAACAGCACAACATCTAAAAAGATCCTGGTAGAGTGTCAGAGGTATCCTAAAGAGAATATCAAAAATAGGCAGGCAAAACATGTCTATAGACATTAGGTCTTAAGTAGCATCAGCTGCACTTTGCGTGATGTCATCAGGTAACAGAAGAAAACCGGGAAGCAGGAGACCGTTGAGGAATCAGGAGGAGAGTCTTGTTTCTGATCTTGCCGGGGTCCACATCTTGTTAGGAGTATTTATTGCTCTTGGCTTGGGTAGGGGTAATGCTAAGGCTTCATCCGGGAGAGCAGGTAAGCCTAAGTTAAGCAGAAACGCCTCTCCTTGAAGATCTCCGATTGTGTGTTGAGTGCCATCTTTGGTTATGGTTAACCTAAATGGGAAGCCCCATCTGTATACAATGTGATGCTTCTGAAGGTGTAGAGTAAGCGGACAAAGTGTGCATCTCTTAGATAGTGTGATAGGGGACAAATCACTGTAGACTTGAATTTTTTCCCCTCTAAAATCAACCGAGGCAGTGTTACGCGTAGAGTTCAGCAAAGATTCCTTACTATCATAGTAATGAAACTGGACAATGTCGTTTCTTGGTCTTGTGCCCAGTGGAGGTTTTGGGGCAAGAGAGCGGTAGGCCCTATCCATTCGCCAATCTATGTCCAGAACCACCGGGGCCAATGTGGTGAACAGACCTTGCAGATAATCTTGCAGATCTGCATCTTCTAATGAGTCAGGAACGCAGCATATACAGAGATTTTGTGTCCGCTCCATATTCTCCAGATCTTCTTGCAGGAATTGTAGCTGGGACATCTGTTGCTTCAAAGTATGATTGTCTTCCTCCAGTACATGTACATATTGCACCAGATCCTTAAATTTGGTTTCAAGGTCTGTACGTTCTTCCACCAATGCTATCTCCCCTCTGAGTTCCTGTGCTATTTTCCTCACTGCCACAGAAATAGTATGGGACAAACTTTGCAAAGACCATGTAACTTATTATTCAGAATGTCTGCTGTAAGATAGGGGATAGAAGAAGGGGGAGATAGAGCAGTATGAGGAGTTACCTCCGCCTCGCGACCGGTTAGATCATCCGGTTCTGCTGCTGGGATTGTGTGATCACTCGAGGCCGAGGATGCGGCTCGTGACACATATTTATCCATATGTGTAGGCTGCAAATGCTTGGTGGGTGATGGAGGGTATTTCTGACGCCCGATTTTGCACGTGGGGATACAATCTGTATCTGCAAGTGATAGAGTCCGGTACCTGTTCTTCTGTGCTGTAAGTAGCTGATGTTAGCTCTGGAGGAGCTGGAAGAGAGCGGTGAAGTGGAGCAAGGTCAATGTGCAACCACCATCTTCAGCCTCCGCGCATGCACCCCCGTTTTCCTGTAATGCGTTCTGATGCCTTTTTGATGCGTTTATGCATTTTCCAGTACAGTTAAAATGTAGCATGTTCTAATTTTTTTAGACTGCACTGGTGTAAACTATGCCATTGGAATCCATATAACATACTGTCCATGAATTTTTGATGCAGAAAAAACAAAACACACTGGCCTGCATCTGGTATAAACCAGCCCTTAACCACTTGCCCACTTGGCACTTTCACCCCCTTCCTTCCCAGGACAATTTAAAGCTTTCAGAGCTGTCACACTTTGAATGACAATTGCCTGGTCATGCAACACTGTACCCAAACAAAATTTTTATCATTTTTTCTTGAGACACATAGAGCTTTCTTTTGGTGGTATTTAATCACCACTGGTGTTTTTATTTTTTTGCTAAATTAAAAAAAAAAGATTGAAAATAAAAGTTTTTTTCTTAGCTTGTTATAAAATTTTGTAAAAAAGTAATTTTTCTCCTTCACTGATGTGCGCTGCAGTGATGGGTACTGTTGGGCTGCACTGATGGGCATTGACAGGCATCACTGATTGGCACTGAAAAACAGCACTCATATATGACACTGATAAGCGCCACTGAAAAGCTGCATTTGTATATGGCACTGATAAGCTCCATTGACTGGAACTGCTAGGCGGCACTGATAGTTGGCACCAAAAGGCAGCTGTGATGGGCACTGACAGGTGGCAATTATGGGCACTGAAGGGGCTACATTGATAATCAGAGCACTGTTGATCAGTGTAGATGTCCCCTCTGAGGAATGCTGCTTACCGGCTCTCCTCACGTGCTGTCAGCATGAGGAGAGGACTGCCAATAACCGGCATTAACTATTTACATGCAATCAGTTGTGACTGGAGACAGCTGATCACGACAGAGCCTGTGTCATCGGCTCTTAACTGTGATCAGTGATCCGCTGTGTCCCAGGGACAGCGCACCACCGATCGGCACGGAAGTACAGCTAGAGTGGGAGGGTGTCATATGATGTCCTCCCAGAAGGATAGAGCCACCGTCCTCCCATCATTTCCTTATATGGTGGGTGGGAGGCGGTTAAAGAAGAAATCCAGGTCAAAATGTTATATTCCCATGCAGTGGGGCTGTGTCTGCACTGCAAGGGTTAAATGCTAATTTTTTTCTAGATATACTTAATCAGCCAATCCTCGAGCACAAGACTGGTCCCAGCTGCTCCTGGCCACCCCTCCACACTAGCGATCTTGTGAATGGGCTGTTCCTGACGTCATCAAGCCCATAGACCAGCTCCATTTGTGAGGACTGCAGCTGGAGTTCTGCTTTAATCAATATAACTGCCTAGTTACCTGGCTGTCGATCTCTGGTTGCTCTGCATTCTAAGGGCTCATGTACACTGCAGCTGCTAAACTGAACTTTAGGAGCAGTTGTGTGTTTTTTTTCAGCAGCCCCTGAACTCTCCTTTATGTTTTCCTATGTGTTCATGTACACAGTCGTTTACAGGCAGTTGAGGTTACAGGTATTTTTTTGAAAGCACAAAAATTGCGTTCAGGAGTAGACTATGCCGTCGTTTCAAACGCTTGTAACCGCATTTGCGTTTAGACGCGTTTTTGGGCTGGTCCATATCCAGATGCGGTCCAGAGCCTTTTTTCTTCATTAAAAATGCATGCGCAGCGTTCTCCATGTATTCAAATGGACCCAGTACACCAGCGCACTCAGTTCCAGGTTTTGCGTGAAGGAAAACTTGGTAGAACATGCTGCATTATGCTCATGATGGGATCCATAGTGAATACAACCAGAAAAGACAGGTAATCTCAACACATACGGCTCTCTCTATTTCTCACAAAATGTCTTAAATATTTCATTATTGACTATTTTTCGGTGCACTCTGGGCATTTGCGAGGGTCTCCTGAGCAGGGGCGGACTGACCATTTGGAAACTCGGTCACTACCCAAGGGCCCGGGGTCAGTAGGGGGCCCCATGAGATGCCCCTGGTACCTTTATCATAGGCTTTTTTTGAGTTTGGGCAAGGACACAGGGGCCCTATGATCCCCTATTCCCCGGGGGCCCCATGAGTTGTCAGTCCGCCTCTGCTCTTGAGGTTATCTTTTAAAACCGCTTCTAAATTCAATCGCGCATAAAACGCAGTAGGTAAACACGGCTAAACTTAAGTTTTTAAACTATGTTTTCTAGCAGTTTCCGGCGGTCAGAAACGTTTTTTAAATGGCCTGTGTACTTGAGCCCTACGTCAGTGACACAAAAGCAGTATCAATGAGGAAAGCACACTTCCTGCATTGTGACTCAGAACGCAGTCAAGGAAGTAAGAGGTTAGCAACGGCACCTTCCAGGTTTCTTTCAGGGAAAGTTTTCACTCTCAAAGCCATTCATGTCTCCTAGAAGCACACCTTCTGCTGGCTGCATTGCGCTGAGGTAACCAGAGCAAGCTTGCTCCTATTCCGGGTCCTACCCACCTCAGGAGATATCAGCACCGAGCCAACGACTGCCCCACATGCCTCTTATGTGACGCTTTTTCCGCGCTCAGTGGCTCTCAGCGTCCGTCCAATAACAGGCTGGTATTATAGCGGTGGGCGTGGCGTTGTGTGGCAGTGAGCAGAGAGTAGCCCGGCTCAGTGGAAGAAGCGGCAGGTCGGAGGAGTGTTTAGTAGGGCGCTGTGCTGTGCACTTTGTTCAGTCCTCCAGCCCCGGGCTGTCCTGATGAGTGAAGGGACGTTGTAGTGACAAGGCATGGAGCCTCTGCACAAGGAAGGGAAAACGAACCCCCTGCAGACCGCTAACTTCTGCTCCAAACTCTTCTTCTGGTGAGTGAGTGGCTCTGTGTCCATGGAAGTATTATTGTATAACAGTGTGTACCAATGTTGGGGGGCAGTCCGGGTTTGGGGGGCTCTGGCTCACCAATGGAAAAAGTATTTCCAGAAATGAATATTTCACATGGCCTTACTGATGTCCTGAGCTCAGTGTTCAATCAGTCACTACGTGTATTTGAAGTATTCATCTGTAGAAGGGTCATCAGGGGACACTGGGCTGCTGACACATTCTGTACATGTGCTCCTTGTCACCTGCATCTTCTGACTGACAAAGGTGCTGATGGCTCCTTCCCTGTGCTGCATGATGTGCCATGGCTCCTTCCCTGTGCTGGATGATGTTCCGTGGCTCCTTCCCTGTGCTGGATGACGTTCCGTGGCTCCTTCCCTGTGCTGCATGATGTTCCGTGGCTCTTTCCCTGTGCTGCATGACGTTCCGTGTTTCCTTCCCTGTGCTGGATGTTTTTCCGTGTTTCCTTCCCTGAGCTGGAGGATTTTCCGTGTTTCCTTCCCTGTGCTGGATGATTTTCTGTGGTTCCTTCCCTGTGCTGCATGACGTTCCGTGGCTCCTTCCCTGTGCTGGATGACGTTCCGTGGCTCCTTCCCTGTGCTGCATGATGTTCCGTGGCTCTTTCCCTGTGCTGCATGACGTTCCGTGTTTCCTTCCCTGTGCTGGATGTTTTTCCGTGTTTCCTTCCCTGAGCTGGAGGATTTTCCGTGTTTCCTTCCCTGTGCTGGATGATTTTCTGTGGTTCCTTCCCTGTGCTGCATGACGTTCCGTGGCTCCTTCCCTGTGCTGCATGACGTGCCATGGCTCCTTCCCTGTGCTGGATGACGTTCCGTGGCTCCTTCCCTGTGCTGGATGACGTTCCGTGGCTCCTTCCCTGTGCTGCATGATGTTCCGTGGCTCTTTCCCTGTGCTGCATGACGTTCCGTGTTTCCTTCCCTGTGCTGGATGTTTTTCCGTGTTTCCTTCCCTGAGCTGGAGGATTTTCCGTGTTTCCTTCCCTGTGCTGGATGATTTTCTGTGGTTCCTTCCCTGTGCTGCATGACGTTCCGTGGCTCCTTCCCTGTGCTGCATGACATTCCGTGGCTCCTTCCCTGTGCTGCATGACGTTCCGTGGCTCCTTCCCTGTGCTGCATGACGTTCCGTGGCTCCTTCCCTGTGCTGCATGACGTTCCGTGGCTCCTTCCCTGTGCTGCATGACGTTCCGTGGCTCCTTCCCTGTGCTGGATGTTTTTCCGTGTTTCCTTCCCTGAGCTGGAGGATTTTCCGTGGCTCCTTCTCTGCGCTGGATGATGTCCCGTGGCTCCTTCCCTGCGCTGGATGATGTCCCGTGGCTCCTTCCCTGCGCTGGATGATTTTCCGTGGCTCCTTCTCTGCGCTGGATGATGTCCCGTGGCTCCTTCCCTGAGCTGGATGATGCCCCGTGGCTTCTTCCCTGAGCTGGATGATGCCCCGTGGCTTCTTCCCTGAGCTGGATGATGTCCCGTGGCTTCTTCCCTGTGCTGGATGATGTCCCGAGGCTTCTTCCCTGTGCTGGATGTTTTTCCGTGTTTCCTTCCCTGAGCTGGATGATGTCCCGTGGCTTCTTCCCTGTGCTGGTTGATGTCTCGTGGTTTCTCCCCTGTGCTGGATGATGTCCCGTGGCTTCTTCCCTGTGCTGGATGATGTCCCGTGGCTTCTCCCCTGAGCTGGATGATGTCCCGTGGCTTCTCCCCTGTGCTGGATGATGTCCCGTGGCTTCTTCCCTGTGCTGGATGATGTCCCGTGGCTTCTCCCCTGTGCTGGATGATGTCCCGTGGCTTCTCCCCTGTGCTGGATGATGTCCCGTGGCTTCTCCCCTGTGCTGGATGATGTCCCGTGGCTTCTCCCCTGTGCTGGATGATGTCCCGTGGCTTCTCCCCTGTGCTGGATGATGTCCCGTGGCTTCTCCCCTGTGCTGGATGATGTCCCGTGGTTTCTCCCCTGTGCTGGATGATGTTTGATGACTTTTTCCCTGTACTGGATGCCGTTTAATTTCTTGTCCCCTGTACTAGATATTCATTCCTTGTGATGGATGATGTTTGAGGTCTTATTTCCTGTACTGAATCATGTTTGATAGCTTTTCCCCTGTACTGGATGATGTTTGATAGCTTTTCCCCTATACTGGATGATATTTGATGGCTCGTTTCCTGTATTGGATGCTGTTTTGTTCCTCGTACTGGGTGATGTTTTGTGGCTTATCCCATGTACTGGGTGATGTTTTGTGGCTTATCCCATGTACTGGGTGATGTTTTTTCTCTGTATTGGATGATGTTTAATGGCTTGCTCTCTGTACTGCGTGATGTTTGATGGGCTCATTCCCTGTACTGGAT
Organism: Staurois parvus; assembly: GCF_062004578.1. Lineage (NCBI taxonomy): Eukaryota > Metazoa > Chordata > Amphibia > Anura > Ranidae > Staurois > Staurois parvus. The sequence goes on along the minus strand of NW_028318039.1, from coordinate 15,874,423 downwards.
AATGTTTGATGGCTTGTTCTTTGTACTGTATGATGTTTGATGGCTCATTTCCTGAACTAGATGATGTTTAATGGTTTGTTCTCTGTACTGTATGATGTTTGATAGCTTGTTCCCTGTACTAGATAATGTTTTGTTCCTCGTACTGGGTGATGTTTTGTGCTTATCCCATGTACTGGATGATGTTTTTTCCCCTGTATTGGATGATGTTTAATGGCTTGCTCTCTGTCCTGTGTGATGTTTGATGGCTCATTCCCTGCACTGGATAATGTTTGATGGCTCTTTCCCTGTACTAGATGATGTTTGGCTTGTTCTTTGTACTGTGTGATGTTTGATGGCTCATTCCCTGAACTGTATGATGTTTGATAACTTGTTCCCTGTACTGGATGATGTTTTGCTCCTCATACTGGGTGATGTTTTGTGGCTTATCCCATGTACTGGATGATGTTTTTTCTCTGTACTGTATGATGTTTGATGGCTCGTTTCCTGTACTGGATGGCGTTTGATGGCTCGTTTCCTGTACTGGATGGCGTTTGATGGCTCGTTTCCTGGACTGGATGACGTTTGATGGCTCGTTTCCTGTACTGGATGACGTTTGATGGCTCGTTTCCTGTACTGGATGACGTTTGATGACACATTTCCTGTACTGAATTATGTTTGATGGCTTGTTTCCTGTACTGGATGATGTTTAATGGCTTGTTTCCTGTACTGGATGACGTTTGATGGCTCATTCTCTGTACTGGGTGATGTTTTGTGCTTATCCCATGTACTGGATGATGTTTTTTCTCTGTATTGGATGATGTTTGATGGCTCGTTTCCTGTACTAGATGGCATTTGATGGCTTGTTTCCTTTACTGGATGACGTTTGATGGCTCGATTCTTGTACTGGATGACGTTTGATGGCACATTTCCTGTACTGGATGATGTTTGATGGCACATTTCCTGTACTGGATGATGTTTGATAGCTTGTTCCCTGTACTGGATGATTGTTTGCTCCTCATACTGGGTGATGTTTTGTGCTTATCCCATGTATTGGATGATGTTTGTTCTCTGTATTGGATGATGTTAGATGGCTTGTTCTCTGTACTGTATGATGTTTGATGGCTCGTTTCCTGTACTGGATGACGTTTGATGGCTCGTTTCCTTACTGGATGACGTTTGATGGCTCGTTTCCTGTACCGGATGACGTTTGGCTCGTTTCCTTTACTGGATGACGTTTGATGGCTCGTTTCCTTTACTGGATGACGTTTGATGGCTCGTTTCCTGTACTGGATGACGTTTGATGGCTCGTTTTCTGTACTGAATCATGTTTGATGGCTTGTTTCCTGTACTGGATGATGTTTGATGGCTCGTTTCCTTTACTGGATGACGTTTGATGGCTCGTTTCCTGTACTGGATGACGTTTGATGGCTCGTTTTCTGTACTGAATCATGTTTGATGGCTCATTTCCTGTACTGGATGACGTTTGATGGCTCGTTTCCTGTACTGGATGACGTTTGATGGCTCGTTTCCTGTACTGGATGACGTTTGATGGCTCGTTTCCTGTACTGGATGACGTTTGATGGCTCGTTTCCTGTACTGGATGACGTTTGATGGCTCGTTTCCTGTACTGGATGACGTTTGATGGCTCGTTTCCTGTACTGGATGACGTTTAATGTCTCGTTTCCTGTACTGGATGACGTTTGATGGCTCCTTTCCTGTACTGGATGACGTTTGATGGCTCATTCTTTGTACTGGATGATGTTTGATAGCTTGTTCCCTGTACTGGATGATTGTTTGCTCCTCATACTGGGTGATGTTTTGTGCTTATCCCATGTACTGGATGATGTTTGTTCTCTGTATTGGATGATGTTAGATGGCTTGTTCTCTGTACTGTATGATGTTTGATGGCTCGTTTCCTGTACTGGATGACGTTTGATGGCTCGTTTCCTTACTGGATGACGTTTGATGGCTCGTTTCCTGTACCGGATGACGTTTGGCTCGTTTCCTTTACTGGATGACGTTTGATGGCTCGTTTCCTTTACTGGATGACGTTTGATGGCTCGTTTCCTGTACTGGATGACGTTTGATGGCTCGTTTTCTGTACTGAATCATGTTTGATGGCTTGTTTCCTGTACTGGATGATGTTTGATGGCTCGTTTCCTTTACTGGATGACGTTTGATGGCTCGTTTCCTGTACTGGATGACGTTTGATGGCTCGTTTTCTGTACTGAATCATGTTTGATGGCTCATTTCCTGTACTGGATGACGTTTGATGGCTCGTTTCCTGTACTGGATGACGTTTGATGGCTCGTTTCCTGTACTGGATGACGTTTGATGGCTCGTTTCCTGTACTGGATGACGTTTGATGGCTCGTTTCCTGTACTGGATGACGTTTGATGGCTCGTTTCCTGTACTGGATGACGTTTGATGGCTCGTTTCCTGTACTGGATGACGTTTAATGTCTCGTTTCCTGTACTGGATGACGTTTGATGGCTCCTTTCCTGTACTGGATGACGTTTGATGGCTCATTCTTTGTACTGGATGATGTTTGATAGCTTGTTCCCTGTACTGGATGATGTTTTGTTCCTCGTACTGGGTGATGTTTTGTGCTTATCCCATGTACTGGATAATGTTTTTTCTCTGTATTGGATGATAGATGGTTTGTTCTCTGTACTGGATGATGTTTGATGGCTACTGGATGATGTTTTGTGTGTTTGTTTGATGGCTCATTCCCTGTATAGGATCCTTCAGTTAAGTACAAGTCTTGTGCCTCCCCCATCCTGTGACTGGACAGCAAAAGGAGTAGCAGCAGAGTGGGAAGCTAATCTGTTTCTCACTCTGTTGTCTTTCCCCCAGTCAGCATACTTATTGCACTGCAGTACAACTGGTTGGCCTTTGTGCTCTTTTTTTCCTCCATCAGTCTAAATGTTGTTTTACTGAGGTCAGTACCAGATAAGATTCAGGTGCTTACATTGCTTGCAATTGAAAAAAATAAATTTAATGATGCTGTCATGGATCCAACCCACAGGCAAATGCCCACAGCGACTAGCTAACTGAGGCATGCACGTGCGGCCGTGACTTGGGGTAAGAGGGAATAAGGGGGACTTAATCTGAATATATATAAGTATATAAGACTGGCCGTGATATACTTTCACAGCCCGCACTACCTCTGACCACCACTAGAGGGATACCCCACTCCAATCCAGCTGGCTGACCACACACACAGGCAGACAAATCTTATATACAATCTAGTGCACACTAAGGGTTGACGAGCAGCCTAGCAATCGCACACCCTTCTAGGATTCCTCCAGCTATCCTACAAGCTAGAACCCTGCTGTTAATCACTGTTCCACTGTCCACACACCCTCACACTAGACACACCACAAATGGTAGCTTGCCACCACCCAACAGTTTTACTGGCCTGCTGGGCCACCACACACACACACACACACACACACACACACACACACACACACACAGATCTCCGTCTGGCAGACCTGTTAGCTTTACAATCTGCATGCAATCTGCCAACACACAATGCAATTGCATACAGATTGGCAATGAACTTGACCGAGCATATAAATACACTGCAATACAATACAATACAATCTCTCTGGAGATATGAACCCGAGCTTAAGTATCCAGAAGTCACTTATTCATTTTATGATTTAATATCCCAAATGTAGGCAGTGCATAAAATATGTACAAAGTATAAAAAGTTACAGAAAATACAAGAAACACAAGAAGACACACAATTGGCTATTGACTATAAAATAAAACAGAAATAAAACTTTTTCCAAGAGTTATCCTGCGACTGGAGCAAGTCAGAGAGAGTCCGCAATCCGTCAGTCAATAGAACTGGCTCCATACGAATCACAACATCCATATCCCAGGTCCTCAATTTATGGGAATATGGAGGTAGGCTGGACATTAGCCCTTGGCCAATCAACTCTGGGGGGTGTTCCTTTACCAACACACAGGACGTTCTGGGTACTGAAATGCCCAAAGTCGATTGGACCAGGGACGGTTTGAATCACCAAGTTAGGGATTGAATTTCCGACACCAGCGCATCAGTCCGATCACGACAGTACCAATCACTTTTAAGCCGTCGCAATCAGGTGCCATATAACCATTTTCTGCATTTCTTTGGGATCCTACATAGTCTACAAATACAGTTTTACATGCAGGTGTAGCCTACAGTGTGTCCAATCAGAAGAAAGTATTTTCATCTCTCTGCAACTAATATTTTAGCTTTTATGAGAGATGAGATATATTCCTTTGATCTGCTGATATACTTCAAAGCTCCCAGACACATCGGAACCACCTCTGGTCTCCCGCTGTGTCATGAAGCCGATCTGTCTGGAGCCTTTTCCTTCCAGATTTCTCAGAAGGTGACATCTTATTGGCATCTAGGTGTCACCTCCTTCCAGAGGAAGCTCTGTCCCTTTTCAGATGCTGATTGGTGACCATATGCCTCTGACTGAATTCTGAACACATCTTATATTATTATAACATGGAATGTTAGATCTACATTGTCATATTTTCTACAGATCACATCTCAGCTACTCAAATCTTACATGTACGTTACAGATCCATTCATGATTACAGAGCTGCATTGATCTGTGTATTTTATATCTACCTGGAGTTCAGCTTGTAGTACTTTTGGTTATTTTACACAGGACACATTCTGTATGCATATACAGAAGACTACCGCCCATATAGGAGAGTGAGCTGTGTCTGTGTCCGCTCTGCATAAGCGAACAGAGGATTAAATATTTTGGCGCATCCAGGAGAGAATGGGGTGGCCTCTGCAGTGTATATTACAATATATATCCCTACAATAGGGACTTGCAAACTGGGATGGGCATATGATTAGTAAAGCTCAAGGTGCATGAATCAGTCCAAGTATAAGTCCATGCAAAGGTATATAAATAGCTTGACCTAGAGACTGCCAGCAGAGATCAAGCTAGAAGGGACTCTGTGGAAGATAAGCAAAAAGAGGTGGCACCATCTAAGTGCAGCAATGTAAAACCATTTATTCACATGTAGCATAACAGCTCACAAGGTGAAGGCAAAAGAGGCACGTGTCCTATATGGTGCATCCACAGTGGTCCAGAGTGTAAAGGCGATTCTTAGGTGTGAAGCCGATGCGAATAAATGATTTTAAACATTGTTGCACTTAGATGGCACCGCCTCTTTTATCTGCATAAGCGGAGCAGACATGGACCAGCCCTCTGCCTGCTCAGCGGGGATCAGTGGACTGATCCGCCACTGAGCAAGTGGACTCCTGGTAGCGTCCACCCCATGTGGAAGGGGTCTTAGCCATACATGCATTGGTAAAGTGCAAATAAAATAAAATTTGCATCCTAAACAACCTCTTTTCTGATGTTCAATTACATTGGTGAAAAACACTCCTGGCATGTATTTAGGGCAGGGTGGATAAAAATCGATGCTTTTAAAAAAATATATAAATAAAAAAGGATTTTTTAAATTTAAATCAGATTTTTTTTTTTTTTATCATTTATTTTGATAGATTTTTATTTCAAAAAGCATTTTATCTAAAGATATAGTTTTTTTTATTTAAGATACATTAATAATTTAGTTTATTCAGCATGAACTGGAGCTTATTTATGTAGCATGAGGCTGCATATTCTGCAATATTTAAACTTTTGGTAGACTCATTCAATGAATCCAAGCTCTGCAAGCTGAGATAACATGCACTGCATTGAGGCATTCACACAATTTCACAGTAACCATGAGAAAAAACATGAAATAAAAGAATTTGAGTAGTTCTTCAGCTATGTGTGATTAACCTAAAATCAGTTCTGATATCGCTGTTATTACTAAAGTGACAGCTTATTATTCTAAAAAGGAAACCTTCATTTGGTCTGCAAATATTAAAGATTCTAACTACCAGCAAGAATGAGTTGGGTTCCTTACATTTACAAAGAGCACCTGTCATTTTAGATCCATCATGGCAGCGCCTGTTAGTGTGCATCCACTCACCTGCTCAGCTTGTTGTGTCACTTCCGCATCACCAGCCATCCCATTAAAGTGAATGGGACTGTCGGTGAGTTAACAGCGGGTCAGAGGAGGAGCCGCTGCAGGACAGAGATTACAGTTACTCTTTAAAAATTATTATTTAAATCTAGCCTTTTCACTAGTGATTTCAATCATGATTTAAATAAAATCCACCCTGATTTAGGGTATCCATTCATGTACACTATGCTGCCAAAAATATTGAACGCCGGCAATTACATGTATATGAATTTTAATGGCATCCCAGTCTTAGACTGTAGGGTTCAATATTGAGTTGGCCCACCCTTTGCAGCTACAACAGCTTCAACTCTTCTGGGAAGGCTGTCCACAAGGTTTAGGAATGTGTCTATGGGAATGTCTGACTATTCTTCCAGAAGCACGTTTGTGAGGTCATGCACTGATGTCAGACGAGAAGACCTGGCTCCCAGTCTCCGCTCTAATTTATCCCAAAGGTTTTCTGTCTGGTTGAGGTCAGGACTCTGTGCAGGCCAGTCAAGGTCCTCCACCCCAAACTCACTCATCCATGTCTTTATGGACCTTGCTTTGTGCACTGGTGCGCAGTCATGTTGGAACAGGAAGGGGCCATCCCCAAACTGTTCCCACAAAGTTGGAAGCATGAAATTGTCCAAAATGTCTTGGTATGCTGATGCCTTAAGAGTTCCCTTCACTGGATGTAAGGGGCCAAGCCCAACCCCTTAAAAACAACCCCACACCATAACCCCCCCTCCACCAAACTTTACACTTGGCACAGTGCAGTCAATCAAATACCGTTCTCCTGGCAACCACCAAACCCAGACTTGTTCATTGGATTGCAAGACAGAGAAGGGTGATTTGTCATTCCAGAGAACACGTCTCCAATGCATCTGACATTTTGCTTTGCACTTTGAGATGTAAGGCTTGGATGCAACTGCTTGGCCATGGAAACTCATTCCATGAAGCTCTCTACGCACTGTTGTGGTGATCTGAAGGCCACATGAAGTTTGGAGGTCTTTTGCCATTGACTCTGTAGATAGTTGGCGACTTCTGCGCACTGTGCACTTCAGCGTGTGCTGACCCTGTTCTGTCATTTTACGTGGCCTAACACTTTGTGGCTGAGTTGCTGTTGTTCCCAGTTGCTTCCACTTTGTTATAACACCACTAACAGTTGACCGTGGAATATTTAGTAGCAAGGAAATTTCACAGATGGACTTATTGCACAGGTGGCAACCTATCACGGTACCACGCTTGAATTCACTGAGCTACTGAGAGTGCCCATTCTTTCACAAATGTTTGTAGAAGTATTCTGCATGTCCAGATGCTTGATTTTTTTACACCTGTGGCCATGGAGGTGATTGGAACACCTGAATCCAATGATTTTGAGTGCTGTCCCAATACTTTTCGCAATATAGTGTATATGGCATGCATAAACATATGGTTACTTTACTTCTGAAGTGTGACAATATGTTTTTTTTTCAGTCTGGTACATACAGTGGTAGCAAACTAGAAGTTACATTTTACCTTGGTGGATAAGGACACTGACTTTTTCGAACCTGGCATGATGCATATTATGTTTTATCTAGCATTGCATTGGTTAATGATATATCTTTCTTGATGAGTTCAAAGATTGGGTAAGTCTACTATGACAACCTTTGTCTCACCTAGCTCAGCTGAAAAAAGATTGTGGAAGCCTCTTCACTGCTGAAGGATAACAATCAAGCTAATGTAAACATCTTATTTCCAGGTATCCATGAATAGCTGTAGCATCAACAATCCATGCAGGGATGGCAAAGAAATGTCAGTATTCTGTTAAATATGGGTGCCAGGAAGGACTTTAAAGTGTTACTAAACCCAGGACCCAGGGTACAATGTTGTATGACCGCGCAATTGTCATTCAAAGTGCGACAGCGCTGAAAGCTGAAAATTGGCCTGGGCAGGAAGGGGTTATAAGTGCCCTGTTGGCAAGCGGTTAAAGGGATGAGGTGGCAACCCTAATTTAGCCCTGCAGTTAGTGTACCACGGGTGAAATGCACAGGCTCCTACATTGTTAATGTGGAACTTCACTCTCTCAATTAACATTGACTATTTCTAATCCTATCGTATTTACTAGTTTTAAACATTTTTTTTGCATGTATTCAGTTACTTCCTGGTTTCCAAGCCTAAGCAAAAGATGTCATACATCCCTGAAGTCTTTAGGAGGGGAGGAGGGGTTCTCTCAGCTAAGCACAACCTCCTGTCTGCATGCCTGAGCTAAGGGCAGTTGATTCCAGGAAGTAAATGCTACATGAATCATCTGCCCTTATTCAAGATGGCCACGGCCAGAAATTTTAGGGGGTGTTTTTCAAAGTGATTTCTCAGCATAAACAGCATGGAGACATAGATGGATGGGTGAGTTTTCTTTGACTATTAAAAATGAATAAACAGCGTTTTTGGCTTGTGATGCTAAGATGCAGTGTAGTTCCACATTAACACCCCAGCACCAGGTCCATATGAAGGTATGGAGGTTGAAGAAAGTATTCAGTGGACTACAAGTGTGGTTACATTATTGCATGTTTGCTCCATTAAAATCTAGAACCTTGTGCTGCAGTGGCAGATGGGACTTGTAGTCTTTTCATTCCAAGGTCACAGATCAGAATGAATCTGTGAATGGATGACACGACTGTGCAGCATCAAGTTCAAATGCAGAAAGAAGGCTGCATGGAGAAGGATCTGGTGAATCAGGTAAGATTGGGGGGTGGGCAGTTGGAGGGTTGGGTGTCATGGAATGTGGCCATGTTTCATACTACATTCTAAATATGGATGCAACCGGAAACGTGGTCCCAAAAGTGGGCTAAGCCTTTATGTGCACTGCTTAGGCAAAGCACAGGTTCACTTAAAGGCTTATTCACCCCCATAGTAATTTGTATGCATCCTGCCTATGCTCCCCTGCCTCTTCATTTTCCCGAACTGTCAAAGATATGTATTTTTCCTTTGATTCAAGTGTACGAATTAATTGGTGGGAGAGTGAGGGGGAAGTGAATATGTTTATATACTGTACAGGGGAATGGGTGGGTGGACATGTCAGTATGCACTGCATGGGCAAAGCACAGGTTAACATTAAGGCTAGGTTCACATATGTGCTGGTGGTGCCGCTGCGGATCCGCACAAAAATCTGCGCAGCCTCACCACCCACACAGAAGAATGCGGACCCACGGGCGGGTGCCATTAGTTCTAATGGCACGCCACCTGTACTGGAAATCGCAACCACACTGGGAACCAAGGTTCTCGTGTGGGCCGCGGTTTCCAAAGAAGTGCAGGGACTTCTTCCTTGTGTGTCCTGGGGCACGGGAGTCCATTCAAATGAATAGGCTCTCGTGCCTGCGCAAAGCGCGGCCCATAGGAACACGAATATGTGAACCAGGGGTTACAGTGTCTGCATTCGGATCTGTGCACCTACTCCAGCTGCATGTCAAATTTTGACAAACGTCTGTTTCCATATAGTCACTGTGTCTGCATCCACTTTTATGTGCCGCCTGCTTTCAGCTCTAAGGTGGTTTCATTTGGAGCAGATGGCAGCTCAACACAGAGGACAGGTCTGAGTGCCCACCTGTCCTCTGTACATGTCTTCTTTTACCTAGAGTACAAAAAAAACATTTTTAACTTACTCAGTCCCCTGCTCTCGCAGGTTTCCTCCTGACTGTGTGACTAGTCCCCTGAATCCCCTTCTTTTTGACGCTTGGTTGGTTGCACCTTGACATCATCATATACAATTCAGGACAATGCAGGACCAGCAGCCCTGCGCTGTATTTAAAGATGCTGAGGGTCACCCACAATCCTGAGTCCTCATGCACACTGGATGTTTTTACAGCTGCTGTTTTTGGCATTTGACGTTTTTTTTCTACAGCCAGTAAACCCCCCAGCATGTTATCCTATGTGTCCATGCACACATAGACTGTAATCAACATTTTTTGGCAGGGGTGATTTTTGACTGGATAAAAACCCCAGTGATAGTGGGTTTCTAGAGGAGTTTTTTAACTGTAAAAACGCTCTAACACGGCAAAAAATATTTTTTGTCAGAACAATGCTAAAAAGGGTAAACGCGGCTAAACGCTGATGCAAAAACGTTGAAAGTCTCATTTTTAACGTGACTTTATACAGTTAACATTACCAGCGTTTCTAAAACGCCCAGTGTGCATGGAGCCTGAGAGTCGGAGGGAAGAGGAGAGTGAAGACTCCTGGGGGAGTGAGAGATAAAGTAAGTAAATCTTGTTTTCATGGTACTCTGGTTAAAGATGAACATTTAATCCTTGAAGTGTGTGTGGGTGGGGTGGGTGTGGGGAGTATGTTCCCTACTGTTAGGAAGGTTTTACATTTCCCACTTTGTCATAACTTGTTGAACTGTTCTGAAAATGCTAGGTGAGAGGAGAGGGACTAAAAAAAAAGTGAACTACAAGTATGGTTATTTAACCAGACCCTTTAAAAGTAAATGACTTTTAAGAAGGTAAATGTTGTCTGTAGTGGCAGAAACAGATGAACGAAACACAAGTCGCCAGAACTGTAATAGATGGGAAATCATCTAGTGGGGACACTAGTTCTGGTGACAACCAATGATTCTCTCATATTGGAAAGATTTCATCCTACTTCCTGTTTTGACAATGGGACAGGAAGCGAAGGGAAATCTCTGCAATGGGACAAAAATGGCAGGAAAAAAATGAAAACCTCCCTTACTCTATCTAAACTGAAAAAATCCCATTAGTCCTACTTTTATTTATTTATTTATTTCAGGTACTTATATAGCGCTGTCAATTTACGCAGCACTTTACATATATACATATATATTGTACATTCACATCAGTCCCTAACCCTCAAGGGGTGTACAATCCAAGGTCCCTAACTTACATTCATACATACACATGTTAGGGACAATTTAGACAGGACTCAGTTCACCTACCAACATGTCTTTGGAGTGTGGGAGAAAACTGGAGTACCTGGAGGAAACCCACGCAGTCACAGGGAGAACAAGCAAACTCCAGGCAGGTGGTGCCGTGGCTGGGATTCAAAACAATGACCCTAGTACTGGCAGGCGGAAATGCTAACCATTTAGCCACTGTGCTGCCTTAAGTTTTAAAGCATGGGTAAGGTTTAGAACTTCAGCGAGGCTTCTAATGCTGTGTGTGTCCCTTCTGGGAGATTTTCCCCTACTTTTTGTGTGGGTAACTGGACAGAAGGGTAGTAGAGAAAGGCTACGTGTGACTTCACATGTCTCAGTGCATCATTCCTTCAAATGGATAGGTGAGGGGCAAGGTAATGAGTAAAGTGCGCACTCACCGGACGTGCAATGGTTATGCGCAGTGTATAGTATAGTGGAGGTCTGCCAATGGGTCCCTCTCAGCATAGGAACAGGATCGACCCAGGATAGGTAGATTTCATCAAGATATATTCAGTCGGAGGTCCCCTTAAAGGACACTTTCACATTGAGTAGTTTTTGAAGCATTTTTGCGTTAAAAAAAGTACCTGAAAAGCTAAAGAACAATGCTTTGCTATGTATGTGAATGTATAGCTATACTGTTGTGCTTGCGGTACGGTGTAAAAACTCCTGCTTGTAGCATCTTTGGGGAGTTAAAAAAAAAAAAAAACGCCCCAAAAACGCCTCTTCCCTTTTGAAATCAATGGAAAATGCCTGAAAAACGCCCCTGAGAAGTGTTTTTGGTGCAGTTTTAAGTTGTGTCCTTTAAAAACGCCCAGAAAGCGCGGCAAAAATGCAGGTGTGTTTTTGCTGTGTTTTTGTTTCGGATCAGTGTGAAAGCCAAAATCTCCCCCAGAAGAGACAGGTGGCAATAATAACTGGACAGAGTTTCTCATACAGGGGCCCTTTCTAATCAAATGAGTGTGGCTGGATTTCTTTTCAAAGGAAACCTGTACAAAGAGAGATACCATACAGCATGCAGGCTGCCTCCAATGGCTTCCTTCTGAAGTTCATGGTTGTCTGTTTTTTTTTCAATACTTTCTGGCACATAAGTATGCAGCACATAAAGTCAGAACTTCATGATCTATGTACTTGCTGCAGGTCAGTGACTCAGAAAGTAATAAATTCGAGGTGAAACCCAGTTGGATAACATTTAGTTTGCTAAAGCTTTTTGTGTCACAAATAATTGGCAAGGCCTTGTTCTTTAGAAAATGCAGTTTTCACCTTTATTTTGTTTATTATCTCAGTGCTGCTGATCTCCTCCAGCATCTTTACAGTCACATCCTGATTACATGCGCACTCTGCAGCAGCTGCATGTCATTACTCATGGAGCGCTGATTGACTGTTGCAGCTTCGGCCGCTTATAGCCTCCACTGGAAATGCATGCGATAGGGTGGGAAGAGAGATGTAGGAGAGCGGTTGGGAAACAGACAGAATGTTGTCACTACATAACAGGAAGTGCCTGAACAAGGATCTTCATGGCAGGATTACAAAATATTATTTAATTAAAAGCTGTAGATTAAAAACTACTGAAAATTCCTGTCGAAGTGACTTTAAAATAAACATATTTTAAACATCAAGACTTGCTGTCTTATAGGGAATATATAGAAAGATTCATTTTGGCTAAGCAGTGCCCTTACATTTCTCTTGAAAAAAAGTTAATTTCCTGACATGTGGCACCCCTCTGCTTCTTCAAAACATAAAGCAGTACTAAACCTACGCTCCCGCAGTTCATTCAAACTACAGGTCCTTTGCTGCACTGGCAGACGAAACTTAAAAGTTTTTGCATTCAGATATCCCTGTGAATGAATGATGTGGCTGTGTGGGCAGAGCCCCGTACAGTAACTCCGTTTTCAAAATCTGACACTGGGTGCGGGGAGAAGATCCCCCGCCTGCTGTCACACTTGGGGGGGGGGGGGTGGAACAAGAACATGTTACACTTGTATTTAGGGTAGGTATATGACTGGCAGCTTCAGGACACTACAGGAGCTCATTGGATTGCCACTGGATCAACAGCTAATTTTCTCTGCATGCAGCGGGTTTAAAATGACAGCATTGTAAAATTTGACAGAGATGCACTGTTCTTATCTTTGTATCCATTCACATGAAGCAAGCAGCTACAGCCACATGTACCAAATATTTGTAACGGGATGGATTAGCATAGAGTGTTACTTACCTTATTCCACAGTCCCACGACAGCTACCAGCTGTCCCATCTTAATAACATGACTGCTGGTCCTGCACCTGTGCAAACGTGAAGACATTGGGAGAAGAAAGGCAACAAGACTGGCATGAAGAACGACTTTTGGAGAAGTTCAAACTGATACAGGCAGGGAGGAAAATCATGGGACCATGGAGTAAGTTGAGTGCTGTGTGCACGTCTGTCCCCAATTAAAAACAAGAATAGATTTTAAACAGGTGTGGGGGAGCTATTTAGCCTGGGTCCACATATATGCAGTGCGGTAGATCGCATGTGATTCACACAGGAACCGCACCGCATTTTTGTGCAAATCACATGTGATTTCTGTGCGGTGCGATTGGAGCCATACATTTTGTATGGCTCAAATCGCACCGCACCCACACCAAAAACGTGCAGGATCCTTTTTTTGATCCGCACTAGAATCAGATCGCATGGGTATGCACACCTATGTGATCCAATTCTGCACATCACACCGTGTTTTGCGGACCACTTTCAGGGTGTTAACTTTACATTCACACCCACAGCGGTTTGCTTGAACGGGGTGTGATTCTGATGCGGTGCGCGATTCGCACAGAAAATCCTGCGACGTCCGCATCAGTGTGAACCAGGGCTAAGTTTCCGTTTTTTAAGGGTTTTTTTTTTTTCATACATTACATAGCAAGCATGTTTGTCAACTGCCAAATCTGGGTGCTAACCCTGGCATGCAGTATATGCTACATGCCTTTGAGCCCGGGTGCAATTGGGGTTAAGACATGCCATGTCTGTGCTTCCAGGTCTGTGTATTCATCCCTGTAAGGGTGATTCCTCCTCATTCTTCTATGGAGACAAAGACAAAAAACATATAATGTTAAAATGTCTAATAATGTTTTTGTTGTTGATTCCTTCACATCTTCTCCCACCTATTTCATATACGGGCTTGAGAAATAAGAAGTTGGTGAAAATCCCCCCAATGGGGTCACTAACAGAAATAATAGCCTAGCAGAAATTTTAGCACTTTTATACTGTCCAAAATGGAGGAAAAGGCCCTAGTAGGCTGTGTCTTGTTAATGTAACAGCAGATAGAATTTATCTCCAATGAAACAAGTGGCCTTGTAAGTAAACTGGGGTCACCTCACACATATGTAGTAAATCACTTTTCTTTTCTGTTCTTTTTCTGGATTTTATATGTGTGTTTTTCTTTGTGTTAGGTACTATGAAAGATCCTATTTAGCATATTTATTAAGTATGCATGTAACTACATTATACTTTGTGCATTCATCATTTGTTTTAACAGGCCTACTTAAAGTAGAATTAAAGGCAAACTTTTTTTTTTTCATTTTGGATAGTGTTGGGGTCCTTTCACCTGGGCCGGACCCGTTTAGCATATTCGCTTGCTCAGCGGGGATCTCTCCGCTGAGCAAGGGAATGACAGGTCTGTGTCCGCTCTTCTGCTGCAGAGCAGACACAGAGCAGCTCATTCTCCTCAATGTGTGGACCGCTTGTCCGTTTCCATCTGACCCAATCTGATGGGAATTGGATACCCATCCATCCCTTTTTTCCAAGTCGGATTGGATGTCGGCGGGTGAAAACAGACACATGTTTATTTACACCCACCGCTCCATAGAGGAGAATGGAGGTTCTGATCCGGCCCACCTGCCTGTTTTTCAGGCAGAATGTCCATGTGAAAGAGGCCTAAGGGAAAGTTTTAACCCTTGTCAGTTTTTCTTTCATCTGTGTCAAATTGGGGAGATCTCCTTTCACGTTCTGTCCCATAGTCAAAGCAAGAAGTAAGAGGAAATCCCTCCGCAGTGAGGGAATCCTTGTTGTCACCAGTATCACCAGAACTAGTGTCCTCATTAGAAAATTTCCCCCTATTATTGTTCTGGTGGCAAGCCAAAATTTGAAGTTCTCTTTCTTTCAGTTTCACTCTTAGTGATAAAAGCAAACATGACAACCAAGGGAGTGAATCTCCCTAAGACAGTAATGAAGCCTTGACAGGTTGTATTACTCTCTCCAAATCTAGTGTCCCTTGTCCCATATTTTGGGCTATAGGACTGAAACAAATCCAACTGTGTCAGTTTACTCCACTTGCACTATATGCCTATTACATTATGATATCAACAAGTAAGCATTTAATAACTGAAGTAGGGATTGGCCAAAGAGGGAACTCTTGGTCACAGTTATGTAAATTGCAAAATATGTGAACCAAGAATTCCTGTTTTCATTCAAACGTTTGCTAGAAGTATGTAAGAGTGTACATTCGTTCAACCTGTCTTTCAAAGGTCTTTCATTTGGGATCTAATCAGGTCTATGCATTTTAACGCGTGCACAGACTTGTCATTTTATTTGGTGCTAGTTTACCTTTTGTGTAAAATGCATTGTCAGAAAAAGTTCATGATCAATTTTTGATGCGCCAACAGACTTTAAAAGGGCTTATTCATGACAATGACCACATATGAACATGCACACAGAAAGGTGTACAAATGTCATCACATAATTTGAATAGGTGAGAAACAGCTGAGTAGAGCTGAGTTAGAAACTGAAGCTAAAAGACGAAGTAAACAGGCAGTGTTTGAAATGGAACAATCTTTCTGTACAGAGTAAATGTCCATGCATAGTATGGCAGGATGTTATGTGTATTCAGCATGCCCGCCTTTGTGACTTTTTGCTGTCAGATGCAGACATGCTGTCAGTGATGTTATTGTTTACACTCGCACACCAGCTGCTGCTTAAAACCACAATAATCATAATCCTGTTTTCTATTGTGTGCTTCAATGGAATTACAAGAATAACAGCTTTATGTTTAAGCCTAAATTTACTGAAAAAAAAAATCAGCACAAGGGATATTATTTACGTTATGTGATGTGTTTTAAACTATGAGGAAATTGTTTTTTTTTAATTTTGTAGTGTTCAGTTTTTTTACATTTGAACATTTGTAGAAACAGGAAAATCACATACAGGGGGTACTTTTAAAAGTGTTGCATAGCTATTCACTCAGCACAATTGCTGGCACATTTTTACTGTGTGAATGGGGCAAAATTGAAAGTTCTCCTTTTATTTCCGCTACAAGTAGAATGTTATTTATTCATAAAAATAGAGTGGTTTGGGAAAATGCTGCATTATGGCCACTAGATAGAACTGATGATCATACTTCTTTCCTATGATCTTCAGATCCATCTAGTAGCTATAATGTGGTATTTTCCACAAGCCATTTTTATGAATGAATAACATTTGACCTGTGAAGAAAATAGCCTACTAACAATAAATTTTGCCCCCACTGGTACAGAACGAATGTACAGTTTTGCAGGACAAATAGCTCTGTGAATTATTATTATTTAAAATATATATATTTGCAGAATGCAGAATATTCCACTTCTTTTCCTTCAAACGTTCCTGGATTGCTTTTGCAATGTGTTTTGGATCATTGTCCATCTGTACTGTGAAGTGCTGTCTAATCAACTTTGCTGCATTTGGCTACATCTGGGCTGACAGTATATCTCTAAACACTAAACACAGAATTCATCTGGCTGCTTCTGTCTTCTGTCACATCATCAATAAACACCAATGACTCAGTGCCATTGGAAGCCGTGCATGCCCATGCCATCACACTGCCTCCACCATGTTTTACAGATGACGTTGTGTGCTTTGGATCATGAGCTGTTCCAAGCCTTCTCCACACTTATTTCTTCCCATCATTCTGGTACAGATTAATCTTCGTTTCATCCATCCAAAGAATGCTTTTCCAGAACTGGTCTGGCTTTTTTAGATGTTTTTTGGCAAAGTCTAATCTGGCTTTTCTATTCTTCAGGCTTATGAATGGTTTGTCCTCTGTATTTGCTCTCATAAAGTCTTCTCTTGATTGTAGACTTTCACAATGATGCGCCCACCACCTGGAAAGTGTCCTTCACTTGTCTGGATGTTGTGAATGGGTTTTTCCTTACTATAGAGAGGATCCTGCGATCATCCACCACTGTTGTCTTCTGTGGGCGTCCATGCCTTTTTATGTTGCTGAGCTCACCAGTGCATTCTTTTTTCCCTCAGAATGTACCAAACTGTTGATTTGGCCACTCCTAATGTTGCTGTTATCTCCCTGATGGATTTGTTTTGTTTTTAAAGCATTACAATGCCTTGTTTCACTTTCATGGACAGCTCCTTTGAATACATGATGTAGGTTCACAGCAATAGATTCCAAATGCAAATACCACACTTAGAATTAACTCCATACCTTTTACCTGCTTAATTGATCAATAAATAACGGAGTAGCCCACACCTGGCCATGAAACAGCTTTTGATTCAACTTTTGGTATCTTGAAAAAGGGGGGATGGCTACTCTTTAAGAGCTGTAATTCCTAAACCCTTCCTCCAATTTGGATGTACATACCCTCAAATTAAATCTGAGAGTGTGCACTTTCAGCCCATATCCATTATATAACTATAGCTTGAATATGTTTGGTCAGTACCTGAAAAAATCTAAAATTGTGCCTGTGTCCAAATATATATGGACCTAACTGTATATATACAAAGTGTGTGTGTGTGTGTATGTATGTGTGTGTGTGTACAGTGGGGATCGAAAGTTTGGGCACCCCAGCTAAAAATTTGTATTTATGTGCATAAAGAAGCCAAGGAAAGATGGAAAAATCTCCAAAAGGCATCAAATTACAGATTAGACATTCTTATAATATGTCAACAAAGGTTAGATTTTATTTTCATCATTTACACTTTCAAAATAACAGAAAACGAAAAAATGGCGTCTGCAGAATTTATAGCATGCACTGCCCCCTTTTCCAAGCTGAGACCTGCCAGTGTCATGGATTGTTCTCAATCATCGTCTGGGAAGACCAGGTGATGTCATTCTTAAAGGTTTTAAATGCCCAGACTCATCTGACCTTGCCCCAACAATCAGCACCTTGGGTTCTTCTAAGCAGTTGTCTAGAAAACTGAAATTGAAAATAGTTGACGCTCACAAAGCTGGAGAAGGCTATAAGAAGATAGCAAAGCATTTTCAGATGTCAATATCCTCTGTTCGGAATGTAATTAAGAAATGGCAGTCATCAGGAACAGTGGAAGTTAAAGCAAGATCTGGAAGACCAAGAAAAATATCAGACAGAACAGCTCGCAGGATTGTGAGAAAAACAATTCAAAACCCACGTTTGACTGCACGATCCCTCCAGAAAGATCTGGCAGACACTGGCGTTGTGGTACACTATTCCACTATAAAGAGATACTTGTACAAATATGGTCTTCATGGAAGAGTCATCAGAAGAAAACCTCTTCTACGTCCTCACCACAAAAATCATTGTTTGAACTTTGCAAATGAACATATAGACAAGCCTGATGCATTTTGGAAACAAGTTCTGTGGACCGATGAGGTTAAAATTGAACTTTTTGGCCGGAATGAGCAAAGGTACGTTTGGAGAAGAAGGGGCACAGAATTTAATGAAAAGAACCTCTGTCCAATTGTTAAGCATGGGGTTGGATCAATCATGCTTTGGGGTTGTGTTGCAGCCAGTGGCACAGGGAACATCTCACGAGTAGAAGGAAAAATGGATTCAATAAAATTTCAGCAAATTTTGGATGGTAACTTGATGCCATCTGTGAAAAAGCTGAAGTTAAAGAGAGGATGGCTTCTACAAATGGATAATGATCCTAAACACACCTCGAAATCCACGGGGGATTACATCAAGAGGCGTAAACTGAAGGTTTTGCCATGGCCTTCACAATCTCCTGACCTCAACATAATTGAAAATCTATAGATAGACTGTAAAAGAGCAGTGCGTGAGAGACAGCCCAGAAATCTCAAAGAACTGGAAGACTTTTGTAAGGAAGAATGGGCAAAGATATCTCAAAGAATTGAAGACTCTTGGCTGGCTACAAAAAGCGTTTACAAGCTGTGATACTTGCCAAAGGGGGCAGTACAAGATATTAACTCTGCAGGGTGCCCAAATTTTTGCAGACGCCATTTTTTTGTTTTCTGTTATTTTGAAAGTGTAAATGATGGAAATAAAATCTAACTTTTGTTGACATATTATAAGAATGTCTAATCTGTAATTTGATGCCTTTTGGAGATTTTTCCATCTTTCCTTGGCTTCTTTATGCACATTAATACAAATTTTTAGCTGGGGTGCCCAAACTTTCGATCCCCACTGTACATGGTGTAGGGGCAGCTTGCTTGCTGGTTTCTGACTTAATACCTTCATTTGTTTGTGTAACAGATGAGTGCATTGGGAATATTACATCAGCTTCTACTCCATTCGTCAGTGTGACCTTTGGAGACTAGAAGTAGGATGGAATTTTATTAAACTTTCGATCCCCACTGTGTGTGTGTGTGTGTGTGTGTGTGTGTGTGTGTGTGTGTGTGTGTGTGTGTATATATATATATATATATATATATATATATATATATATATATATATATATATATATTGCATAAATAAAAAAGCAAGGAATCTATAGTGCAACTGAATTATTAGAAGCAGCACGAAGGATGAAATGCAATTAGTTACAATCAAAATATATATAAAACGTGTGGCAGAAGGACAAAACAAAAAACACACACGATATACCAGAGAATAACAGAAGAACAACTCCAGGAAAAAATGTGGGATCCTATATCCCTACTGAGTGTACATATCAACACCTCTGAACAACAGAGAGGGTCAGATTATTAAAATGATTAAAAATGGCACAGTTTAATTGATTTAATTTTAATTGTAGGGGCAGGGCAAAGGACAGAGGTTCAACAGGGCAGACAGCAGATGACAAAGGTCAGTGTGAGCAGTGTATGGGTCAGTAGATGCGCAGCTCAATGCAGCATTATATAGGAATGAGTAGAGCAGAAGTCAGTAGGTCAGTCTACAAGAGTCAGCAAGGCAGAGTTCAGTAGGGCAATGTACAGAGGTCAGCAGGGAAGAGGTCAGTTGAGCAATGTACAGGGGTCACAAAGGGCAGTGTACAGGGGTTAGCAGAGCAGAAGACAGAAGTCGGTTAGAACAGTGTACAGGGTTCAGCAAGGTGGAGGAGACTAGGGCAGTGTACAGGGGTCAGAAGGGCAGTGTACAGAGGTCAGCAAGGCAGAGGACAGTGGGGCAGTGTACAGGGGTCAGCAGGGTGGAGGACAGTAGGGCAGTGATTTCATTCATATGCAGGGCAGAGAAGTAGCGGTGACATATTCCTCTGGCACATAGATCCTTCCTTCTCTGTTCCATCCCATATGATGTCTCATACAAGTGCCTGGGACAGGAGAGGAGGACTGGCAGAGATCAATGCAGTACGAATTAAGCATGCAGCTTCCGTGCTTCAATCTGCAAGTAGAGTAACACCAATATTCCCACCTTGCCAACAGAAGGTCATTAAGGAATGAACAAGTCAGACACAAAGCCGACAGCCAATCATATGAAGAGAATGCCTCCGCTACCTGAGCACCCTGACTGGTAGATTGCAATCAATGGGTTGCCGACCCTTGAACTAGACCAGGGGTCTGCAACCTTTAAGACACAAAGAGCCACTTGGACCCGTTTCTGAGAGGGAAAAAAAGACTGGGAGCCGCAAAACCATTGCAACATTTAAAACAAATCCGACACTGCATATATTGCAAAAAGCGCTCTGGTCATGAAGGGGGTTTAAGGGCCCAGTAAGCAAAGGGTTAATAAGGGCCACAGTGTATCGTCATAATCACAATCATAGCCTTAGGCCAGTGGTGGGCAACCTTTTTTTTCAACTGAGCCAAATCTCGCCAAAACCACGATTGAAATTTATTTTGAGAGCCACATTTTTAAAACTGAAAATACATCCCCCATATAGTAATTCATCCCCCATAGCAATTCATCCCCCATAGCAATTCATCCCCCATATAGCAATTCATCCCCCATATAGTAATTCATCCCCCATAGTAATTCATCCCCCATATAGTAATTCATCCCCCATATAGCAATTCATCCCCCATATAGCAATTCATCCCCCATATAGTAATTCAT